>NW_022631133.1:3219640-3463317 GCF_010015895.1 Lontra canadensis
TCTGAGTAATACCTGATTTCAGTTGATAAACAGTGGATGGGTCCCTTCTGCTTGTGATGGGTTTTTCTGGCTAGCCACCCACAGGTCTGCCAGTCAGAGAACATGACATATTCAGAATGTTAATGCCATTACACAACACAGAGCAACATGAGACCATAGGAGGAATGATCATACCCTCCTTCAGGGGTCCTGGGGAAAACATTCCATTAATGCGTTAGAATCACAGAAATCTGTCTAATTTCCTAACTCTTCCTTGTAGGAATTAAACATAAGGGATTCCAGAGATGCCACGGCTGCACACCTGCCTGAGCCCCCATCTGCAAAGAGCGGCTGTCCACACAGCAGCTGGAGCATATATAGTGCTCCCAAAAGGCTGGTTCCTTTCCCCTCCACTCTGCCCCTTGTTTCGTGATGGCCTTCTAATGGGTAAGCTGAATTATCCAACACAGGGCTTCTCAGTCTGATGTTGGGGGGATTAAGTGTGGGAGGAGAAGATACATACAGAATTCACCCTTATGGGGTGAGTTTTCAGCAATTACACCCTCTCCCTGTAATTGAATCAGAATCCTGAGATGTGGGATGGATGCATGAAATGATAATTTTAAAAAAAAACCTTCCCAACTGATCCTAACATGTCATCTTTCTGGTGATGTCTCTAGTCTTGGCCCCTGGCAACCCCTCTCCCTTCCATCCCCAGTGGATATCCGTCATTCTAACAATATAGATTACAGAATTAGAGAATTTGAAAGGATTTTGCTCTTTTGGTCTAACCCATCATCTACTTTAGGAAATCTGTCATTCTATAGATTTCATAAGCATATAAAATTTAAAAGTAAATTTTAAAATCGTAAGAAACATATTCTTTTGGCCTCTGTTAAACAACACTTCTATTTTATACCCATAAATCTTACTTTAAAAAAAATTATCTTTATGCTTAACCAAAGTTTGTTGGCACAAGGCCCACTGGGCTACATAATCATTTTGAGAGAGAGATGCACCCACGCTGGGGTTGAGAAATGAGGAGGGCCAAGATGATTTCTTTTTTGCTATAAAAATACATTTTTACGGCCTAGCACAGTTTATTTATTGTACAAAGGCTTTTTAAAAATGAGAATACTAAGCTAAGGGGATTACTTTTGAAACACTAGTGACTTCTATTGTGCTCTTTGTTAAAAGAAAAACCTACCTACAAATAAAAATTCCTTTGGAGATCAAGGATCTATACAAAGTACAAATCTCAGCTTAAACTGCAGATTCTAGAGGGATGCAATTTCTTAATTTTTCTCTAACTCTTCTCAGTTTCTATTATATGTACCTGTACCCCTTGTGTGAGGTGGCAGTGTGGGGTCTCCACTCCCTTTCTCCAGAGTTCTAAGGTCTGAGAGACTCTGTCATCCAAGGCTTTGGCTATGAGAGGACTTGACCCTGGTTGTCTGTACACGTGGGCAGCCACTCTCATGACAGCCATCACATCTGTCTCCTGCTTGTACACAGTCACCTCTCATTCATGTCAGAGACCCTTGTTGTCCTCTACTCAGCAAGGGGTTTATCTGCTACTTCTGCACCATGCTGAGTAACATAATTGTCTGTGCGGCGAGCTGAAGGCCTCTTCCAATCCCCCATCACCATCCATGTGGGGGACAACTCCGCTGTTTCCAAGCCATGCTGGGCCATGTGAACTTCTGTGACTGTCTCGGTTTCATCTGACTAAAATATATTCCACAAACCTTGGCCTTGGCAACCTTCCTCAATAGGACTCTACCAAGGAAGCTGGGCAAGGTTTCCTCTTCTGAGTGTACTAGAAAAGTAGCTTTCCTCCATTAAAAAGCTTGGTCTAATATGAGTTTCTCCTCTTTTTTTTTTTTTTAATTAATTTATTTATTTGACAGACAGAGATCACAAGTAGGCAGAGAGGCAGGCAGAGAGAGTGGGGGGCAAGCAGGCTCCCCGTCGAGCAGAGAGCCTGATGCAGGGCTCGATCCCAGGACCCTGGGATCATGACCTGAGCCGAAGGCAATCACTTAACCCACTAAGCCACCCAGGTGCCCCGAGTTTCTCCTCTTTTTTCTTTTCTTTCTTCTCTTCCCCCTCCTTCATCTTTTTCTTTTTTTGAAAGTCAGCTTTATTGTGACATAGTTTATGTGCAATAAAATTCACTATAATTAACCATTTGAATGAGTTTTGATAATTGTCTGTACCCATATAATCATCACCACAATCAAGGTATAGAGCATTTTCATCACCTTTCCTCATGCCCTTTTTTTTCTTTTTTAAAGATTTTAATTTATTTTAGAGAGAGAGAGAGAGAGGGAGAGACATCACAGAAGGGAGCGGCAGAAGGAGAAGAAGGGAGGGTCTTAAGCAGCAGACTCTGCTCAGCGCGGAGCCCAGTGCAGGGCTGGACCTCATGATCCTGAGATCACAACCAGAACTGAAAGCAAGAGTCAGTAGCTGAACTGACAGTGCCACCCAGGCACCCCCACCCCACCCCACCCCACTCCGACCCCTGCCACACTCCTGCTTTTTGTAATCAACATCTCCAATCCCAGAACCAGTAAACCACAGATATGCTTTTCATTACTACAGATTAATTTCACATACTCAAGAATTTAATATAAATGGAATCATGCAATATGTAAATCTAATATGTAACCTTTTGTCTTTGCCTTCTTTCACCTTCATAAAGATTTTTAAATTCTCTCATGCTGTTTAGGGTAACAATGTCTTGTTCCTTTTCATGGCTCATGGTATATCATTGTTTGCTTACCTATCTACCTGATAATGGACATTTGTGTTGTTTTCAGTTCAGGGATGTTAATTATTGACACAGTTCATGTACAAGTATTGTTTGGATATAGGTTTTAATATATCTTGGTTAAATACGTAGGTGTGGCTTTGCTGGGTTAAATGATAAGAGTTAGAATAACTTTACAGGAAAATGCCAAATTGTTTTTCAAACCAGGTTGTATCATTTTACATTTCCATGGGCAGTGTCTGAGAATTCTAGTGCCTTCACATCCTGTCAACACTGTATTATTACAGTTGGTCTGTTGTTCTTTTTTATTTTTTCTATTTTAGCTATTCTAATGGGTCTGTAACAGTTTAATTTTTGTTAATTTTCCTGATGAAAAATGATACGGAAAATCCCTGCATAGGCTTATCAAGTACAAGTTGTACACTTGTACAAGTTGTACACTTGTAAAGTGTACAACTCTTTTACCAATTTTATAAATAGATATTTGTCTTCTTATTGAGTTATGAGTTGTTTATATATTGTAGATATAGGTATGAAATATATGTCAGATATATGTATTCCAAGTATTCAGATACAGGTATTTCACATAGTTTTTCCAGTTTATATGTTGCCTTTCCATTTCATTAATGGTGTCTTTCAAAGAGTAAAAGTTTTTAATTTTCTTAAGGTTAAATTTATTTTTTTTCTCTTATGGTTTGTGTTTTATCTAAGAAATAATTACTTACTGCAAAGTTGTAAAGATTTCCTTTCCTTTCTAGAATTTATATATTGTTTGTTTTTATAATATATCATACCTATGACTATTTTGACTTAATGCTGAGGCATATTATGAAGGTTAAGGCCAAGGTTCATAGTTTTTCCATAGAAACATCATTTATTGAAAAGACTATAACTTTCCTATTAAATTATCTTGGATCTTTCCAAGATATATTTTATTATTGCCCTAAGAGTATACCTCTTGATTTTTTAAAATTTATATTAAGCCTTGAAATATTTTTCTTTTTTTTTTAAGTCATTTGCATTTTCAAGTAAATTTTAAAATCCATTTATACATTACAGATCACTGTGATATTAACTGGGATTGCACTGAATCTATAAATATATTTGGGGAGAACTGACATCTTAACAATGTGGAGTCTTCCCATTAAATTGGTATATTTCTATTTATCTACCTTCTTTAATTCTCTCATCAGTATTTTACAGTTTTCTGGGCAGAGATCTTACCCATATATTGTGAAATTTATCTCCCAATGTTTCATGTTTCATATTGATATAAATTTCCTGCCAGTATAGTCTATGGTGTATTCCGTGAGAAACAGTGAAGTGTTCCTTGCAAGTATGTAAGCTGTGAACTACATTACTATATTTCTTTTTTGGAGAGACACATTATCCATTAGAGCATTAAATGCTCTGCAAAGTCTAATAATAAAGGCTTCTCTTTAATTTTGGTTAACTGCGTGTTTCCCAAAGAAATCTGTGTGGCAGCTTTCTGCTTAATTCCGATTACTGTCTTGCTGAATTAGCGTTCTGAGGAAGATGTTTTTTAGGAAATGGTGAGATGTCAAGATGATGGTTAGGTTTACCCTAGCTTGGCTCCTGTGGGTGGGAGGATTTAGATCACTTGGAAGTCTCAGTCCTGAGTGAGAGGACATGAGAACCCTGGGTTCTCGGTCAGTAGCAGAAAGTGAGACAAGAAGCAGTAGAACTTGTTCTGTTGGTTAATTATTTAACACTTACTTTTGCCTGAGATCTTGTTTTGCTCTTTCAATCACTCCCTCCTTGAGAGGCATGGGTCAATTACTTGACTGTCAGTAAAAATACATTCTAATGTTTTCTATAACTGGAACTGTTAATGCCTGATAATACAAAGTTAAGGAGAGTCTCGTAGAGGCAGTAGAAACAAGCTGAAGTCTTTTCTCCTGATCTTTTAATGCATAAAGGAAATGGAGCCTGGAAACATGCTTTGAGCTAAATGAAGAATAGATGGAAATGCTTATCTTGTCAAAGCGAGGTCTTAGCATTGAGACGTATATTAAATGAAATAAAAACAATTTTTAAGGATTTGAAAAATATGTTCGAAGTGTCAGCATTTATAAACCCAAGGTGACAGTCAAAGATTTAAGTAGAAATCATTTTGACTTCAGCTTATAAGATGCTTCTCTGTGATATGACAAGGCTATTTTTGGCAAAAATCAATATAGGAAGATAAATAGATGAATCATTTTTCCAAAGCAATATATATGTATTTTTTTAAAAAGAGGGTTAACTTTACTACTCCACAGGCACAACATCATTACCAGTGCAGGGAAGGCACATGTTACAAGGAAAGCTCTCCAGGAAAGGGGTCTGGATTCAAGAGAAAAGAACAGCGAGATTAAGGGAATAGGAGTTATATATCATGCACTGCTACTATCTTATTTTGTACTCCAGAGTGATTATTACCACATGTACTGCATGCTCACTTTTTATGCAGCTGGACCCTTTTATTTTTTAAATTTTATTTATATATTTGACACAGAGCAGGCACAAGCAGGGGGAGCAACAGGTAGAGGGAGAGGAAGAAGCAGACTCCCACTGAGAAAGGAGCCCAATGCTGGGCTCCACATCCCAGGACTCTGGGATTGTGCTCTGAGCCAAAGGCAGACCTTAATTGACTGAGCCACTCAAGCACCCCAAGCTAGACCCTTTCATTTGACCCCTTGTTCATGTGCCACAACTTCCCAAGACTATGTTCGTTGTCTTCTCCACAAATAGAATTGAGTTTGGGGAGTAAACCATGTCCTTTTCTTTTTGAATAATACTCTGTCATTCTCAGGCTATATCTGTAAGGCTTTATCTCCTTTGTAATTCCATTAAAACTTAATTACCTAATAGTGTTGGAAGGAATGATAAATGTCTTCAATGACAGACATTTCCCCAGAGGGAGACCACACATGATTTCATTTAAAAGTCACATCAACCCAGAAAGGGTTGATTTTGATACCACTCTTACAACTGAGTGTGTGAAGATTGAGAAAGGTGAAAGATTTTGCCAAAGATCATATAGCTTGTTGGTAGTAGAAATAAGATTTGAATCTACCTCTGACTGTAAACCTGTGTTCTTCCTATTTGTTTTCCTAGATGAAGGTGATTTTTTTTTTTTTTTTTTTTTTTTTTTTTAATGGAGGGAGGCAACTTTCATGGAAATGGAGGCTGAAACACATATAGTCATGACCTTGTTTTCTTTCTACTTCTGTGTAGCAACCATAATAAACATATTGGGTATAGAGACTTAAGGATGAATCTAAGACAGCATTTCATTCAGGAAATAATAATTGTTAGGTATTTTCTGGTGAGAAGCAGAGGCAAAGAGCAAAACCGAAGTTTAGCTTTCTTAAAGCCTTTGGCAAAAAACAGATCTCATAATGCCTAAGGGGTTAACAAAGCTGTTCCTGTATACCTAATTTAAAACCGCTAAAAGGCATTCTAAGCAACTTTTGTCTTCAAAGAAACTGTGGCATGGATTTACTTTCACGTTTCTTTGCTTATAACTTAAAGGACACTTAAAGAGAGAAAAATATTTCCAGATTTTGTCACCATGTATATTTTAAAAGGGAAATTTATCTTTTTTTTTTTTTTTTCCCCAGGTTTGGAGAAACATATTTGATTCTGTAAACAGCAAATGTAAAGTCTCATATAAAATGCATCCAGACCTATGGCGGAGATACATCAAATCTGTTCCCACAAGAATTTCTCCTCCATTCAGCTTCTGTACAAGGCTCTTGCAATTTTTACATATGGAAAATCTCTTCCTATTTCATACACACATCTGTAATCCCAACTCTAAAGAAAGCAGTGTTGAAAGTTTTTTGATAATACTCTACAAGGAAGCTTTTGAAAACAAAAATGAAAATGATATAGTTGTTTTGATATAGCCGGGAGTTAGCAATGTATCAATTTATGACTTTAAGTCATTCAAGAGCCCCCTACGAGGTACAGTGACAAACTGGTAGACACCATTACACGCTCTCGGAGGGACTGTGTGACCTGGGGTAGAACCAGCTCAGAAAAGTCCAGGTGTCAAGGAACACTGTGTGAGGACATCTTAACAGTGGCCAGAGATACAGGCACATAACTAGAAGGGAAATTTGACTGAGTCTAAGTGCAAATTTCTTGTCTTTCAGATATGAAACAGAAGCCTGGAGGGATTGCGTTTATTTGACCTTGGGTCACAAAATGAGTTAGTGGTCCCATGTTACTTTACTTCTTTTTGTTGATGAATATCCAGCATCTTTGAGAATGGAAGAGAAAAACTGGTTTCCCTTCACCAGGTGAGAAGCAGCAAAAAATCTTTACAGATGAATAAGTTTAGCACTGAATGAAAATAAATTATTTTCATATCCATATGCACATTTTCTTTTAGACAGATAAAACTATGAACCAAGGAAAAAAGAAGTGTCTAATAAAGAAAGTACTTCAGGGGCACCTGGGTGGCTCAGTTGGTTAGGCAGTTGCCTTCAGATCAGGTTATGATCCTGGAGTCTTGGGATCGAGTCCCGCATTGGGCTCTGCTTCTCCCTCTGACCCTCTCCCCTCTCGTGCTCTCTCTCTCACTCTCTCTCTCATAAGTAAATAAATAAAATCTTAAAAAAAAGAAGAAAGTAATTCAATAACCTAATGCTATTATAAAATGACAGACAATACAGAGGAAAGTTTTGGACCTGAGTACAACAAAAGTCAACAATAAGCTGTGCTTCTGTATCATTGTCTTAATCAGTCTTTCAGTATTAGGAACATAGTACCTCAGTTCTTCAGAATTTATTATTATGCATTTCATTAAAAAAACAGAATAAGTTAGGGGCACCTGGGTGGCTCAGTCGGTTAAGCATCCGACTCTTGGTTTCCACCCGGGTCATGAGCTCAGGGTCATGAGATCGAGCCCTCCATTGGGCTCCCTGCTCAACCAGAGTTTAAGACTCTCTCTCTCTCTCTCTCACTGTTCCTCTATTCCTCCCCTCTGCTCTCTCCTCTCTCTCCCTAATAAAAATAATCTTAAAAACAAGAACAAAAATCAGAGTAATTTAGTTATTTAAAGAACACAGAATCATCTGGAAAAATGAGACTAAGGGAAAACTGAGAAGAGAAAATGAAGACAGGTTGCAGGTAGGGATATGCCCTTACTTTTATCCATTGTTGAATACACCCATTTCTAATTGTTGTTTCATTGAAGAAAAGGAATAATTTAACATAATTAGAAATAAACCCCCTGTTTTATGATAATCGCAAGATTATTAGATTAGCTCTTTTTTAAAATTCCTTCAAAGCACAGTTTTTAAAACACCTCAATATAAATTTCAAAAACAGCTAGTATAAGATTGAGACAACCATTGGCTTATATTTGCTTTTATCTCTTAATCATATTTGCATATGTTAGACATATGCATTTGTTTATTTTCCCATTCCCCATTTATATAGAATATATGACATATTAATTACTTTGCTAGATACTAGAAAAATAAAATGCAGAATGATCATGGAAACTTGGGTGCTAATAGTAAAAGCAGAGGTTACCTAGCACTGACAATAAAAGTGTGAGTATTATTAGTAATCTGTTATATAATACAACAGAGAGAGCTATGAGAGAGAGTACATGGAGTGTCATCCAAATTGGACTTGATTTCATGGTTGGCACTTGAGCCATTAATTATTTCGACGATGGTGAATATTGTCGCATACCAATCTGAGTATTACAATGCTGTGGTGTATGTGGGAAGTCCAAATTAACCAGCTTCTCATTAGTACACTGAGAACCACTTTTCCCCATCTTTTCCAACTAGGAGTTTGGCAGTGTTCAGAAGCTGGGTCATTCCTCTAAGCTTTTCACTTGCCACTGGCATTGTTTTTAGTTACATACAATATTTTTAAGATTTACTAGGAACATTGCTTAGATGTAAGAATTAAAATAGTCAAATCTATCAAAGTGCACAACAAATGATTTGCATCAACAAATGATGCAAACTTTATTTAAAATCTACAATTGTATAGACCAAATTTGTTTCAATTCTTTCTAAAAATCTCCTTTTAATTATACACAGACTTTAAGTAAGCATTCCATACTGTCTAAATTATTAATTTCTTCATTAACATTTTCTGATAATCTTTACATCCTTTTTGCTAGAATACAGTAGGTATGGTTTGTCATTTTCAAGTGCTAAATTTCTTAGGTGTGACAATCGTTAGCCTATTATTTGGGTATTTATTTTCAAGATACTCTTCTAGCTACTTGGGACGCTACTGCAGCTGTAGGTAAAAGTGGTGAAGGTCAAACTTTTATCAGAAAAGTAAATAAATATATGAGAGATAAATAGATCAATCTTTGTTGTGCTTAAATGTTAACCTTTAGGAAAGGGAACAGGACTGTAAATCTGTTCTTCTCTATTTTACGAACTATTTTTCTCTACAATATTTTCTTACTATACAAGTAAATGAATTCGAGTCTGAAATGCAAATATAAAAACAAATTGAACGTGGGACACCTGGGTGACATTGTCAGTTAAGCCACTGATTCTTGGTTTTGGCTCAGGTCTTGATCTTAGAGTCGTGACATCAAGCCCCATGTGGGGCTCCACATTCAGCTTGGAGTCTGCTTAAGTTTCTCTCTCCCTCCATACCTCACACCCCACACCAGCTCTCTCTCAAATGAATAAATCTTAAAAAAAAAAAACCAAAAAAAAAACCCCACAAGCTGAATGATTTGAAATCAAATTGCTATAATTTGTATCTTTTGGATTCCTACCCCTTAAAAATGCTACCATATTATCAATTCTAATTATGACTGAATTTATTAAGCACCTGTTGTGTTGAGAATCTCATTTGACATACAGTATGTCATAGTTCTCAAAAAGGACAATCTTCCAGCTGTAGCAACCTCTTACGTGGATCTGTAGTTTATATCCCTGAAGGCACCTCACAAGGTAACTTCAGGAGAGAATAATCTAGAAAGTGATTGGGATTTGCTGTGTTTTGTTTCCTCAAATATTAGCACACAGCAGAATGAGCAGGAGGGCTTGTGAAAGTGTGGATTTGGGGACCCCATGCCCAAAGTTTTTAATTCTGTGGATCTGGGGGAGGGTCCAGCGATGTGCATTTCTATTGTTTGGGGGGTGGAGCCGGGAGGACAGCAGCTGTGACTGTCACCACACTGTGACAAGCCTGGTACTAGAAGCTGAAATTATCCAGGAGGCTTCCTCACTTTCTTTCTGTTTTTGTTTGTTTGGGTTTTTTTTTTTTTTTTTAAGATTTATTTATTTATTTATTTTAGAGGCAGGGAGGGACAGAGGGAGAGGGAAAATCTCCAGCAGACTTTCCACCCCCAAACTTGGAACCCTACGTGGGGCTCAATCCCCTGACCCTGAGATCATGATCTGAGCCAAAATCAAGAGTCTGACGCTTAGTGGACTGAGCCACTCTGGAGCCCCAAGACTTCCTTACTTTCTGATACCTTCATTCCATCCTCAAAATTTTCCTCATCTGCACTCAGGCTGCTCCCCCATCGATCCCTGCATTGACTGGCACAGGATCTACCTCTCGGGACAATCTAGAAGCTTCCTTCAGGACCATGTAGGCTTCACCGCCGCAGGAGAATTTGCTGCTCAATTTCTAACTCTGTGTTTATATTACTCATGTACTTCTTTTCCTAAGGAGAAAAATGATTCCTGAAGAGATGAATTTTATTGCTTAACAATAAGTGAGCTGGTTAAAACTAAAGTAACGAATTTCTAGAATGTCAAATTAAAAGACAAACTAGCACTTGAGCCCCCAGCAGCTGCAAAGGCAGTTGCAGAAGTCAGCACTCCATCAGTGGAAATCTAAAGCAGCTGAAGCAGCTTTTTTCAAACACTTAACTGCTTGCTTCTTTCGTATAACTCATTCATTCAACTGCATTAGGATACTCTCAGAACTGCAACATTATCATTCCATATATATCTGTCAACAGGTTCATCTGGAGAGAAGAAATTAAATTTCAGCTTCTAATAACATAAAACCAGCACCACCTGATACCTTGCTGTATACAAAATATATGCTCCCATTCTCTTTTTCAAGACCTGGACCATGCGGTGACAGATACTTAAGAGGATGTTGGAACAGCCTTTCTCTACCCTCTCTGCACACGGTTGGGTTCCTGAGTGGAAGTGGTTTTATAATTTGGGCTCCTATTATGCGGGCTCCACACTCAGTGCTCTTACATAACTTCTTCACAAGGGTGACCGTGTAATTAATATCTCTATTGGTTTTCTGTTGCTGCCTGTGTGTCGCCTCTCTCCACCCCCATGCCAATTCATACACTGAAGTCCTGAACTCTAATATGATGGTATTTGGAGATTGGGCCTTTGGGAGGTAATAAGGTTTAGATGAGATCATGAGGGTAGGGGTCCCCATGATGGGATTACTGCCTATTTTATTTTATTTTATTTTATTTTATTTTATTTTATTTTTTGGTAAAGATTTTGTTTATTTGAGAGAGAGAGAGCATAAGCAGGGGAGAGAGGGAGAAGGCAGCTCCCTGCTGAGCAGGGAGCTCAATGTGGAACTTGATCCCAGGATTCTGAGATCAAGACCTGAGCTGAAGGCAGACGCTTAGCTGACTGAGGCACCCTGGATTACTACTCTTATAAGAGAACATCATGGGGCACCTGGATGGCTCAGTGGGTTAAGCCTTTGCCTTGCTCAGGTCATGCATGGTCTCAGAGCCCTGGGATCGAGCCCCGCATAGGGCTCTCTGCTCAGCAGGGAGCCTTCTTCCCCCTCTCCCTCTGCCTGCCTCTCTGCCTACTTGTGATCTCTCTCTCTCTGTCAAATAAATAAATAAATAAAATCTTAAAAAAAAAGAGAGAGAGAACATCAGAGCTTGCTTTCTCCTCCATGGGGGGACACAGTAAAATGTGCTCACCTGCAAGCAAGAAGAGAGCTTTCGCAAATATCTAAATCTGCTGCTGCCTCGATCTTGGACTTTGCAGCCTCTAGAACTATGAGAGATAGTGTCTGTTGTTTAAGACACCGAGTTCATGATATTTTTCATACCAGCCCGAGCTAATACACTACCTTGGAATATTACTGCACACAGAAGAAGTAGCTTAAACTTCACAGTTCTGCAAATCAGAAATATAGGCCAAGTCTCATCAGGTAAAGCCAAATGTATCATCATTTGTGTCCCTATGGGGAGGCTCTAAGGGAAGATCCATTTCTTTGCTCATTTGGGTTATTGGCAGAATTCAGTTACTTAGGGTTGTAAGTCTGAAGGCCCCTTTTCTTTGTTGGCTGTGAGCCAAGGACTGTCTCTAACCTCTCAAGGCTGCCCACATTCCTTGGCTCTTGTTTCTGCTCTCCATCTTCAAAGAATGCAAAGATGGGTCAAGTGCCTCTCATCCTCGGAAACTTTTCTCCTTTTTCTGCCATCTCTCTGACTCATGCAAGGAAGATTTTCTGTTTTAAAGGATTCATTAGTTGGGCCCACCGAGTGAGTCCAGAATATTATCTGCATCTCAAGGTCCATGTTCTTAATTGCATTTGCAAAACCTCTTTGCCATATATGAGAACATATTCACAAAGTCCAAGAGTTAGAGCATGGGAGTCTTTAAGGGACATTATTCTGCCTATCACAATGTTCATACGAGGTCATCTCTGAGAATGAAAGAGAGTATGATTAATAAGTATGCCAAGATAATGAGAATAAACCGAGACACACTGTCACCCAATTTATGACATTGAGAGTTAAGGGTCTAAAATAAGACATAAGATGTGTGTGTGCATGTGTTCAAGGTCAGAGGCGTTAAAGAGATGAGTAAACACAGCTGTGCCTTCAAGAAGCTTCCAGCTAGCTTTCAATAGATGTGTTTACATACGTCTACCTACATCTTCTAGGTCCGTGTGAGTTAATTAGGGATGGATGAGCATTTGATCGCAGATGAAGGGCATTGATTGCAAATAAAGAGTAAGTTCTCCTTGACTATCAAGGCACATGGAATGCAGGGTGATGAGAATCTATCCCCCAACCCATAGGCTGGCAAACCGGGACCACTGGGTATAACTAAAAAGAAGATAAAATGAATGTCCTATTTAGAACAATCCTTTAATTAAGAAGTAGGCTACTGGGGACTCTACTTTAATTAACCACAGAATACCACATTAACCTTTTCCTGTGTTGTCATAAAGTTGAAGCTCTACTCCCTGCGGTAGAATTTCTTCAAATGCATTCTGCTATCCTTGGGCATATGCAGATTGAAAAAGAAATTAAATATGAAGATACTATTTCCATTAAAAGATAATTATAAAACTCAAATTATGCATGTATTCATACATGATTGCATAATGATTTAAAATGAGGCAATTGCTTTGAGACATTCATTGGTTCTAGTTAGAAATGGTTGCATATTTTATAAAAGTTAATGTTTTATATTTATTTACATTTAAATCATTATGCTGCAAGATGAGACTTTTTGGCTTGATAGTCTTAATGTTATTAATTTGTCATAATCTTTTTTATACTAGAATGGCTATGATTCTGAGTTACATATGTACTATCTTATATTCTTGTAATCATCTGGTGTTCTATGCATTATTTGAACTAATATTTTTTTCATAAACTGTTATAAAGTTTATATTATACTTTGGTATTGTTTCTAAACAAATACATTTAGAAATTTTCATGGTTAAAAGGTATATATACCCTGATATGAGGAAGTTGAGAGGCAATGTGGGGGGTTTGGGGGGTAGGAAAGGAATAAATGATACAAGATGGGATCGGGAGGGAGACAAACCATAAGAGACTCTTAATCTCACAAAACAAACTGAGGTTTGCTGGGGGGAGGGGGGAGGGAGAGGGTGGTGGGGTTATGGACATTGGGGAGGGTGTGTGCTATGGTGAGTGCTGTGAAGTGTGTAAACCTGGCGATTCACAGACCTGTACCATTGGGGCTAATAATACATTATATGTTAATAAAAAAATTTAAAAAAATTTTAAAAAGAGGTATATAGAAAACATTTTAACAAGTAAGAATGTACTTTCATGTTCATCACTAAACTGAAAACGGAACATTGTGAATTGCTTTAAGATATTTAGAAGTTTATTTTTATTTTTTAAAGATTTATTTACTTATTTTAGGAAGTGAAATCATGCGAGCTCAGGAGGGGCAGAGGGAGAGAGAGAGAGA
The DNA here is from genome assembly GCF_010015895.1 of Lontra canadensis. Taxonomy (NCBI): domain Eukaryota; kingdom Metazoa; phylum Chordata; class Mammalia; order Carnivora; family Mustelidae; genus Lontra; species Lontra canadensis. Next base: position 3,233,585 of record NW_022631133.1, read on the forward strand.
ATCTCAAGCAGACTCCCTGCTGAGCCCAGCCGCCTCCATTTCAGGACCCTGAGATCATGACCTGAGCAGAAACCAAGAGTCCGATGCTGGACTGACTGAGCCACCTAGACATCCCAAGGTATTTAAAAAAAATTTAGAAGTTAAATTAGTACTGACTCTTTTGTGAATTAATATTTTGAATATAATTATTCATAGAGATCGGAAATTTAATCTCCTCAATTGTGGCATATAAATCACATGAAAGTTATTAATGCTAAACACTAAGAAGAATGATAAAACAAAATAATTTCATAATAGGAAATGATGGTGATTAGAAAGCAAAGAAAAGTTGTTCTTTTGAGAATGTTAAAATATTGAACATAATAATATAGACCCAACCAGAAAACGACATGATTGAAAACCACAAACATAAATTTTTACAATAAGCCTATTTTCAGGAGAGGAACACCAAGTTAAAACAACTTTCACTTCATAAAGTTTAAAAAATACAAGTGTTGAATTTTACTATCATTTTCTATTGTGTGCACATAAATCAATATGTTTTTCAGGTTGTAAAGTTTCAGTAGGCACATAAATGCATATTTACCAAAGAATGTGTTAATGGATGCAATGATAAGAAATTAACATTTTTTTTCATCTGGTATTAGGCACCACAAAGAGTAGACTGTATTTGGATGCATTTAAGTGACATAAAATAGGGAATTGGAACTGAATATGTTACAGAAAACAGTTGAGGGAGCATGGATGTGGGGCAGTATGGAAAGGAGATTAAATGACATGAGCTGGTAACTGGACATTGGAAAAGTCTTGGTCAATCAGAAATTTTCAGAGCCAGGGTCTGATAGAAAAGAGTATTGAAATAGATTTTTAATTTTAAAAATTTGGAAAGTAATAGTCTTTATGAATGTGGTGGAGCAGATGCAAATATAAGACATGATCTTTGTCATTCTAATAAGTGAGCGAGAGAGTCATAAACATGCTTATATCATAGCCCAACAAAGGCTAACCATGCGTACAAAATGTTACAGCATTATGGTAAAGGAACATGTGGATAACTCAGCATGCACAGAAGCATGGCCTCATGGAAGTAGGTGGTAACTTAAGGTCTAAACTCTAATTTAAGGATTTCATCAGATGAAGAAGAAAGACAGAAGGCAGAGAGAAAATTGAGTCAAGCACTGATGCCCATGGTACATTTGGGAGCCTGACAAAGATGGCGACAATCAGATACACGGCTGGACCCCAATATAAAGGGCCTTGGCAGTCACAGCTTTGGCTCTGGACTTTATTCTGTAGTGATGTCAAAGCATCAAGGATGTTTCTGTAGGGGACGTGGGTACCAGCAGGTTCCTGATGGAGTAGACAGGGAGGAGATTCTCAGAGAGGGTAACATGCTTGAAGTGCCCTTCCATGGTCCAAATAAGAACTGGGGAGGGTTGGGCAGAGGAGAGACATAGCTGGTATAGAAAGAAGAGAAAGGCTGGAGGAAAATGGTGGAGATATAATTAGGGAATTGAACACTGTTAATGGAAATAAGCCCTGTGCGAGCTATGGCCAGTTAGGAGAGAAGCTGGAAGAGAAATCAGAAGTCCTGAGTTTGATTTCAGATGTGCTGCCTTTGAATTGTCCATGAGACTTTCCATTAGCTGTATCTTCTGCAGGCGGTTAAATATCTGGGTCTTGTGCTAAGAAATGAAGTCAGATAAAAGATAGAGATTAGGGCCCGTGGAAATTGAACCTCTGAGAATAAGATGAGATTATCCAGGGAGAGCATATACATCAGGAGGTGACCTCAGATATTTAAAGGGTAAGACGGGGAAGGGCTCTGAAAGATGTTCGAAATGCTAGCGGCAGAGGAAGGGGAGAAGCAGGAGAGGCAGAAGAGGGTCATGCATCCTGTTGGTGGTAAGTCTTACAATCTATGCCCCAGGAGCATAGATTGTATGCTAGAGAGCAGATGTAGATATCAGCAGACTGATGTAGTCTCTCCTTCTTAATTACACATGATCTCCTTAGTTATTGGTTGGCAGTTAAGAACCGCAGGACTTAAAGTCGCTTTCCTTTTAGGAATGGAATTGTTGATGAAAACGAGAAGCATTAGGATGTGGAACTCTGATCTATTGTGACATTTCCTCTTCAGTGTTGCAGGTCCCACTTCCGCAATTTCATAAAGTTGTCCCCAATACTATTGTTCAAAATTGCAGCCACAGTCCTCCCTATCTATTGGGTTATTTTGATGTAGCACAGGTAATGAGCTGGGTCACATACTTCACAATTCCTTTTGTTTCCAAGCACACATTTCCTCTGATCCTTGTCAGCACCAGCAGAAATGGTTTAAAAGAGACATTTATAAAAGCTGCGGTGTTAGTTCTTCTCTGCTGTTTATCTTTACCGAGCTTACATTATTTACACAAGCAAAACGCAATGCGTGCTATGCTTAAATACCCTCTTTTATGTTTCTGCTTTATTGATACCTGAGGCATCCCACACTTATGCTAAATTTGTTTGCTTGGAACACTGTCACCTAAAAACACTATCTTTCAAGAAGTGAAAATTTTATCCAGTGATTTTTTTTTTTCCTGGCTAACCTTTTAATTGTGCCTTTATTTTTCTGTTGTTTTTCTTATGTGTGTGTGTGTGTGTGTGTGTGTGTGTGTGTGTATATATACACATGTATATGTGTGTATATATATATATATATATATCTCCCTCAGTCTCACTTTTTAAAAGATCTTCAGTTTCCATGAGTTTAGTTGGTAATTTATGTTTACTAAAACAAGAATGGAATAGAAATAAAAAGCAGAAAGGCAGTCATGCCATCAAACACTCTGCCAGCATGGTCTTTAAAAAACTTGAGTTTGTTAAAATAGAGTTTGTAATTATTTGCAGAGCTCAGCATAAGCATAAGCATATCTATACATATCTATAGATATGTAGACATATCTATAGATTTGATCCCATTCACCCAAAAACCCATGTTTCTCATGCTTTAAGTAGAAGTCTCTACTGAAAAACATCAGTGATATATGGAATAGACATGATGAGATCATACAATGGCTTGGGTGTTCTTGGCCTCAAATTTTGTCAAAGAACATCTTTGGGGAAGTCAGGGAACTATTTGACTCCCTTAGCCAATATGTCTGATTCCTACCTTCAGGTACTACCTCCCCCTCTCTCAGTGGCTTGCCTTTATCATGACCTCTTCCTTCATCTGTGAGGAACCCGAGCCCTTGGTTGCCATGCCTTTCTCAAGCAAGAGCTTCTGCCTTTGTCCATTTATTGTCAACATTACTCAAGGGCGTACCAATAGGCACCCAAGGTAATCAGGGGCTGCTAAGTGTATTTTCCCTACCCCAATTTTTAACAGTGTCCCTATTTTCTTCTGATCATCTGTTCCATTATATCACCACAGTGGTAACTACTTATTTTGCCAGCAAACCTCTTGGAATGAGATTCCAAGTGCCATGAACTGTCAGCCACCAGAGAGAATATTTTAGTGGGCCTCTTGTTGTGTCCCTGGTGGAAGCATGCTTCCTTTGGAAATCAGGACCTCTAATACCACAAATCTCAGATTTATGGGAATGGGAAGCACAAATTTATTCAAGTGGTTCACCAAGAGTGATAGTAAGCAAGGCAACCTATTTCTTCCCCTTGGTTTCTGGACACATGAATACTACCTAATGTGGACACATCATCACATGATGGCTGTGGATTCAAATGTACACTGCCTTCTGGAGAATTGTGATGGTAGATGGTTGCTGTAAATAGTCATGTAATTTGTCTGTTTGCCTAGTTGTTGTCTCATGCTTCTTACATGATGGATGCTTTTTGGTGGGTGTCAATATGGGATATGGAAATCTTTGCACTCCTGTGGATCCATTCTTACGCTCTATCACAACCTTTTGTCCTCAATCTTCTAATCTTTCCTTTTCCAAACCCTTGAGCAACTGGGTAGGCCTTTCTCTACTGCCCATGACATTATGTATGTTATAACCTTAGGTCACGCTGGAGGGGTGTTATCCATTTGTAGCTGGCAATCAGACCCTGAGTCAACACTTTCATGAATTATTCTTGTTTTTGTTTTCTCCTCCATTATCCAGTCATAAAACAACTCTGATCCTGGGATGGCCCCCACATCACCCACATTGGATAGAAGCTACTAAAGGAGAGGTTGTACTCTGTATTTTGGGAGGGCTGCCATACAAAATATGATAGATTGAGTGGGTTAAAGAACAGATTTTTTTTTTTTTTATCACAGTTCTGGAGGCTGGAAGTCCAAGATCGTGATGTTGGCCATTTGGGCTCTTCTGATGTCTTCCTCCTTTCCTTAATGGCCACCTTCTCATTTTATCTTTCCATGTCCTTTCCCATGTGCATGAGCATCCCTGTGGTCTCCAGGTTTATCTCAATTTCCTTTTCCTCTTCTTCCAAGGACTCCAGTCAGACTGGATTAGAACCCACCCATATGAACTCATTTAATCTTCATTATTTCTTTAAAGGCTCCCTAAAAAGTCACATTCTGAGGTATTGTGAGATAGGGCTTCAAAATATGAATTTTGTGGGGAACACAATTTTTTTCTTGTTGCTATTGCAGATTTTTAAAAAATAAACATCATCTTTCTCTATCATCAAATTCCCACATTTTTTTCCTATAATGAATTAGTTTCAGTTATTCCATAAGGATTTTTTTCTTTGGTCTCTTCAAGTTTTTTTATTTTTTTGATTTAACAAAACTAAAGTCATACACAGGAGGATTAAACCATGAACATGGCACATGCCAATATCATTTGTGCTGTGACATGCCATCTTTAGCTAAAGGCTACTTGTTACAGTACTCCCAGCACCTGAGCAGTAAATTCTTATTCATAAAGTGAAATCAGGGCAGCATATTACAGCATCCCCTAAAGGCAGGTACTGACTGTTACGGACCGAATAGTTATGTCTCCTGCAGATTCATATATTGAAATTCCAACCCCCAGCTGGATGGGGTTAAGAGATGAGGCCTTTGGGAGGTGATTAGGTCATAACGGTAGAGCCCTCATGAATGGAATTAGTGCTCTTACAAGAAGAGACAAGAACGCTTGCTTCCTTCCTGCTCTCTCTAACATGTGAAGATGCAATGAGAAGATATCTATCTGCAAACCAGGAAGAGAGACTTTACCAGGACCTGACCATGCTGGCACCTTGATCTCAGACTCCAGCCTCTAGAACTATGAGAAATAAGTGTATTCTCTTAAAGCAATGTTTGTTACAGCAGCCCAAGTTGACTAGGACACTGACTTCTTCAAATTGCACATATTTATTTCTTCTTGTAACACATCTTCAAAATCCAAATTGTGAAAACATAACTCTGCCTAGTGTTCTTTAATTATAATTCAAATACCAGTTCTCTCTAAGCACCATCAATATTCCTTTCTCTCCTTTATACACCTTAGTATGATGCATTGAGCTTGCTTATTTTTACCTCTCACCTTTCTTTCAGCTGTGAATTCCCTTAGTCTAGAAGCCTTTTTTTGTTTGGTGCTTGCTTTTTTATATCTTTATTTTTAAAATTCCAGCACTGTTTCTGGCACAGAATTGTACTTAATAAAATATGTATGAATTAATTTAATCTATTGCGGGGCCATCCTTCTGTATGTGTATGAAATGTAGAATTCCCAAAGTCAAGCAATACTATAACCACCTGGAGGTCCAGTTGATAAGAAACTTATTGGAAACAGTAATTTAGGTCTTACCCAGGCATGTTTAAGGTAAGGTAATTGAGACAATGAAAAAAAAAAAAAGTTTTCTGACCCAGGTATGGTAGCCCTTAGTTCTAGATGAGACCACATCCCTGATGATTAATTTCTCTGGATTCAGACTTACTTTTTCTGGGAGAAATTAGATGCCAAATGCCAATACCACTGGAAGACGAAGGCATTGCTAGTCATTAATATTTTTAGATGATTTTGAAAGATGATTTACTCAGATTGCTCTCTAGATGACAGCTGGCTAAGAAGTAAAGACGTATAGAAAAGAGATGTTTTGATGTTAGTGAGAAAATGGTGACTAGGTGGGTCTATTCGATGTGAGTCTTAACTTAGGTACAGGAGGAGAATATGGGCTGATCGAATCTGGGACGGAAGAAACCAAAAAGTATGAAAGAGGTATTGAAAGGAGAAGGGGGTCATTGCTAAAAATGCACCTCAGCAGCTTCAGGATTTTGCCCTGGGCACTCATCATTATTTCTGAATTTTCAATCTTCATCCAATACTTTCATAAAATATTATCTTTTCCCCCACAGAAGGCTATGATACAGCATGTCAGTTCAGTTCAGAAATGAAATATCAAGGCAAGCAAACTGGCATAAAATCAGAGAACACAAGATGGTAAGGGTGGTGTTAGTGATTGTTTCCAATGGCCTCTGAAAAATGTATTGGAGAACATCCTCCCATGACTAGCACTCAAATTCACAGCAGTGAATCCGGCGGCAGTCTCAGAAACAAGCAAGCAAGCAAACAAAACAAAGCCGACCATCCCCAGTCCACGGCAAGTGATTTATGTTCTCATTCTTTCAAAAAAATCTTCCAAAATGATGAATATTTTAGATCAGGATTGAATATACTTTACTGCCTACATGCTCTATGAGTAAAAATCAATAATTTCTACAGTCAGTAACTCAGCAATTTCATGAAAATTTAACATAACAATGGGAATACATGGCTTGTTACTGATTTTTCAGAGTTAGTAAATTTTATATCCAAAAATAATAGCTGTGTGTTGTGGTAGCATCGCAAAGTTACATCCTTTCTTACCCCATAGCTGATTTTTCTATTAGGTCAGAAGAAGCAGCTACCTAAAGATGATTAAATGGTTTTTTGATTGTGCCCCCTCCAGATAATATGTGTATCTTCTTCACTCATTGTTTTCTATCAACAGTAAAATCAGTAGGAATAGATTGGAATTTGGATGCAAAATATAGACACAAATAATGAAAAATGTGAATGTTGAACCACGAATCATTAGTAAGTGATTTTGTTTTTAAATGTTGGAAAAAGTAAAATTCTTTTCATAACAAGATAGTCATAGTTACTTCTTTCTCCAAAAACTAAAGGTAGAAAAAGCCTTTGAAAAATAACAGTGATTCAACAGCATAAATTCGGCAAAGAAAAAAAGGCTATTTTATTCTGCCAGCCTTCCCTAGAGAAAGTAATAGAAAGACTAGTGAGGAACAAGCCTAAGGCACCTTTACATATATTTCTTTCCCTTATGTCGCAAAATCACAGTGCAGGCTGAATTTCTAGGAGCCAACAGTTTCAGATGAGAAATTTCTACGATGATTTCAAATAACTAAAGTGTAAAATTAGTACTTTCATTAGAGTATAAATGAGGGAAGATTATTTTGAAATATTCTTAACCTGAGTGATAATTATTACTTACACTTGTAACATCTTTTGTTTGGATATGAAGTATTGAGAACCAGAGAATAAACATGAAATGTGCCACCTAATTTTATGATGCATGAAGCAACATTTCCCACAGCTGGGAGCTTTGAAAAAATCTTTTTATTTATTTATTTTTAAGGATTTTATTTATTTATTTATTTGAGAGGGAAAGAGAGGGAGAACAAGAGAGAAAGCATGAGCAGGGTGAGGGGCAGAGGTAGAAGAAGATTCTCTGCTAAGCAAGGGGCCCGATGCGGGGCTCGATCCCAGGACCCCAGGATGATGACCTGCGCTGAAGGCAGATGCTTAACTGACTGAGCCACTCAGGTGCCAATTGGAAAAAAATCTTTTAAGTTTATAAAGACAGTGAGGCTATTAAATACATGAGATAATATAGAATTTTTAGGAGGGAGAAGATTTAGAAATGTTTAAATACAACCTTTCAATTTTTTTCATGTAAAAAAGTATGAATATTTTAGATAAAGAATTAAAATCCTAATCTACCAAATAATTTAATCCCTGGCTTTATATTTTATTAAAGTGTAGAGGCAAACAAAGAAGACCAGCATCTCCCACATTTTCCTCATTTACTGAATCGAGTATTTTGATGTACCACATACTATAGTCTGTCATTAGTGTTGTTTTATCTTCTCAAAGAATGAAATCAAAGCTGGTATATTTTTAAAGTTTACTTGTCACTGAGTGTGCTTCTATACTCACACTTGTTCCCAGGGACACTAAGTCACTCACACTTATTGGTTTCTCTTAATATGGACATAATCAAGGTTATGCCATAAGTTAGATGGTACTGCCTCAGCCTGCATCTTCTGTAAAATATGGGAGTGATGTCTTTAGGATATTGATGGTTAAAGTGTGTGTGTGTGTGTGTGTGTGTGTGTGTGTTTATGTGCTCGTTTCACAGAAAGTAAGGTGATGATATTGGCAACAATGTTTCAGGATCTACCTTTGCTGAATTTTGCTTAGCCATGTTTACACAAAAGCTTCCACTCTCTTGTCAAATAGCCACATAAAACTTAGAACTTTAAAAGAAGCTGATTGTTTATAAATTAATATACTTATTACTTGGGGCTACCAGTTCAAAAGTGAAGTGACCTCAGTCTTTTTGTAGTCTTTGAGAATAAAAATACATGATAGACCGGAAAGTAGAGTCTTCCATGAAGACCAGCAAACATGAGCAATGCCTGGAAAATGTACCTTTTCCCCAGTCATGGCTAGTGCCAAAGCAGGATTAGAAGAAAAGGAAAGGAAAAGGCCAAATTGAGCAGAGATCCTTTGGAAAAGACTTAGGAGACAGAGGACACTGGAAGAACAGAAACTTTCAGACTGATTTTTGGAAAAGCTATCAATTTCTCATGTTTGGACAGAGATTTCCATCCTTTTCAACACTCTTTCCTTATACTTTTCTCAATGTCTTTTTTAATGCTTGCTCTTTTCAAACCATTAGGATCCATTAATGTGCTGTTGAAGAGTGTCAATTTCCAAACCCACAAAGTCAAGGGAAATAAAACCTGCCTGACTGTTCCTCCTTTGAAAATAGCATCGGTATAAATTTTAGGGTTCATAAAGCTCAGTGAGCTGATCCTGTTTCATCTTTTTGTTAGCTGGAACAGTTTTTATGTGGATGAATTTTCTGACAACATGTTTCATGAACTTACTTTCTGACAGTTTCAGTAGACTGCAAAGGCAGTGTTCACCTGAAATGTACTCATTTCAAAACTCCCTGTGCCCATTACATCTTAAAATAGCCATTTTGTCTTCTCCCTAGAACTGTTTTCATGTTTGTTCCACAGTACCCTTATGGTAGTACAGTGGTACCTGTGGATTTAGTAAAACTTCCCAATGTGGAAATTTAGCTTTGGAAATAAAGTGTTGTGTTTTATTTTTTAAGATTATTTTTTATAACTTTTATTTTTAATATAATTTCAAAATCACAAAAGAGTTGCAAGAATAGTTAATAATATACTTTTTAATATACTTTAACCCAGATTCATCCATTGTTTACATTTTCCCCAATTTAATTTATTTTATCATTCTTTCACTCTATTATCTATCATCTATTTTTATATCTATCTGTCCGTCTATCTAACATCTATCTGTAATAGTCTCCTGAATCAATGGAGAGTAAATTGGAGATGTGCTTATTCACCCTGAAATAATCGTGTGTTTCTTAAAAACAAAGACTTTTACAAAACACACTACCATTCTCAAAATCAGAAATCTCGATATCAGTGCAACAATATTACTGAATCCACAGTCCATATTCAAATAATCATCAATTCTCTCGTATATATTCCCTATAAAGAATCCAATCTTATACGACATATTATATATAGTTATCACATTGCTTTAATTTTCTTTAATCTGAATCAGTTCCTTCAACTTTCCTTGACCTCAACATTTTTGAAGAGTAGAGGCTGTTTTTTAAATTTGGGTTTATCTCATGTTTCCTCATGAAGAGATTCAGGTGTTACATTTTGAGCAAGATACCACATAATATGTCCCTCTCAGCATATCTTACTATTAAAAAATGATCCTGGTTTGTTCCAACAAGAGCTTTTTAAAATGAAGCTTTTCTACCTTTGCCCCCTGAGCAGTAAGCGAACAGTCCAGATAGCAAAAAAATGAAACACAATCGAATGTAATCTAGTTCCCCAGCCTCCTGAGAAGGAGAAAAAAATAAATAAAGATCATAGAAAACTAAAGGGAATACACTTTTTTCCAACTTCAGAGAGTTCTTTTTTTATTTTATATTTGGTGTATATGCCTATATAATATTGTATTTTCTTCAACTATACTCATTGCCTCATGCTATGTGCAGGCATTTTTTTCTGCTGGGCACCAAATCCCTTGAAGTTAAACATTTGTTACTCAATGTCTTTACTTTCTATTCCAGAGAATCCTAATTCCATTCACCATGACAGTATCAAGATGCCTTTAATAAGGTCACAGTTTCTTTTTAATCTTTAGTTCAAAGAAACATGTTTAAATCCTAATTCTATTTACCAGACTACACCATTTTATCTCCTTTTACCACTCCTGTTATAGAACCTCCCCAGTCTACAGTCTCCTTTCTTGAGTCTCCTTGTCCATTTATCATGACCCCATTTCATTCTCTTTAGTCAGCTCTTAGCCCTCCAAACCACTCCTTGACTTTTTATTTTCCCTCAAGCTTTCCCTAAAACTTCCCTTCACCTTTTCTCAAATTAGGATCTTCCCGTTTTTCCTGGAACTCCCAACCTATCTTTACAGATGCTTTCTGGAAATCTCCACTTTGACACCTTACAACAACCTCAAAGGCAGTCCTACTCCTTACCTCTAGCCTAGCTTTTTACTTCCTGTTTCCCTGTGTAGTGGCCTCTCCTTGCTTTAGTTTAGAACATTACTGAAAGCCCCATAAGAAATGGGTTTTGACCTCTGTTGCCACTGCCCCTGACGGCTTCTCTCTGCTCAGGCTTGCTGCCCTTCTCATTCACAGGTATTTCTAAGAGCCTCACCAATAAAAGTCCTACATGGAAATCTCTCAGAATCTGTCTCCAAGGGAACCCAATGAATGAGACAAGCTCTAATCTGCTGGACTTGGAAGGAATAGATTTTAATGATTTGACAGAAATCTCCACCTCGAAGAGTGCTTTAAGGAAAGAGGATATTCACTTCTTAGGGACAGACTGATGAAAAACTATTGAACTGCATCCCCCCCAAAAGCACTGAAAAGAGTAAAGCTCCACATATGCTGTCCTGCTTAACCTCAGCAAAGCAAGCAGTATTTTACACAGGTCCCCACGGCAGGCTTTACCAGGCGATAGTAACACTGGGACCTGAGCCAGAATTCCTAGGCTGTCTTGCTGTTTCTACACTTGCTTACCTGCTCGTGAAGGCTGTTCTCCATCAGGTGCTTAGATAATGTACCATCCCAAGATGTATTTTGAAACTTTTAAAAATAAAGGAATCTTCTCATGTATTTTTGAAATACTGCAATGGCTGGTAATACCTACATGTAAATGCTATAATACCATGTTTCACTATAAGTATAATATACGAGGTTAAGGATAAACTCAGCAAATGACTTCAAAGATGTGGAAAGAAGTAGATTGATAACAGGGGAACAAAATTATTATTTTATCTATTGTAGTGCTACATGACATTATACAAAAAGATATATATATGTATATATGTATACATACACACACACACACACATATATACACACACACACACACACACACACACACACACATTCTACTTTGGCATGATGAATTGGTAGAAAGTTATCCATTTGATTTGAGTACTCTTAAAAAATTTGAGTAGAGCAACTACTAACGTTTCTGTTCCTTGCTTCCACTGAAGCCAGTTGCTTGTTTTCACTGAGGCTGAGTAAAGTCTATAACCAATCTTTACATTTGGTAGAGTCTTTATCATCTCAATGTCTAGCACAAATAGCTTTCCACTTTCTTCTTTTCCAAATGTATAGTTTTTATTATTGATAGATTTAAAGTAGCACGTACATTCTGAATACTTTATTTACTGCAACACTGTACCAAGAACAAACCATGCAGTTAGAATTCAAAGTCAAGTATTCTGACCCTTTGGTGGCCACAAAACCACCTTTTTGAAAATACATGATAAAAAAAAGAAAAAAAAACAAAAAAAAGGAAAAAAAATGAAAATACATGATATTAGCAACTGAATGTTCATATTCCCCCCAGATTCCTATGTTTGAAGCACTAACTCCCAGGCTGATGGTATTTGGAGATAATCAGGGTGAGATGACCTCATGAGGGCGGAGCCCTAGTGATGGGATTAGTGCCCTTTTAAGAAGAAGAGTCTTAGAGCTTGCTTCCTCTTCCCTCCCCATCACCTGATTCACTGACCCAGATTTGAGAAAAGAGATGAGGTGGCCATCTGCAAGCCGGGAAGCAAACTCTTGGGCTTCATCTTGATCATGGACTTCCAGGCCCCCAGAACTGTGAGAAATGCATTTCTGTTATTTAAGCCATCCAGTCTGTGGTATTTTGTTATGGTAGCCTGGACTAAGCCATGTAGATTTTATGATAATTCAAGTCAATTAAAAGTGAGAAAATAGTCAACGGAGATTGAGTGGGTTATTTGCCATGGGGACGTTTTGTGAGGGTGTCCTAATCAACAAACACGCCACTAGCTTTTACTTTTGAACAAGATGCCAATTCTTGACAAGGCTTAGAATCATATTTTTGTTTTATTTTTCCTTTGCCTAAGAAATATGTCATTTATGGCTTTATAATTTTTGAGCTGGAAATAGCTCATGCTAATTTTTCTTAAAGACTGCGCCATATTTTCTCAGTCTCACCTAGTACATGTTTTGGATTTCTAGTCAATGCATGTTTTCTAAAAAGCTTTTCTCTTTAGACTGAATGTGGAGCTGTGCTGCTATCCTAAAGTTAGAATTTTAAAGACATCACTCCATTTGCTCTTAAAAGTAGCCTTCAGTGTCAATTTTCTAGGCAAGAACAATATCTCAGCACCACAGATAGAAAATGAAATATTCGAAACATCCAGAAACATCTGCCAGTCTCCAGTGAATACTCTGCAATCAATCTGTGCTATCATAAAATAAGAAGAGAGGTCTTTGCATAGAATTACTAGCACACAGTACCTCATTAACTAACCCAGCCAATCAATTAGGGTCACTGAAAGGTGGCGTAATAGGACTTTGGAGGAACATAACCATTTTCCTCATTAAATACTAACAAGCCAGTTCTCATATTTTTCTGATATCATTATGTTCTCTACCTTTCCTCCCTGCCCATTAACTATTGTCCTAATAATCACATATCTGCTTGTCTTTTAATTTACCTGCTGTATCAATTTTGAACATATTTCCCTGACAGTTACAGATTTTCTTCCTTTGGCAAGAATGTCAGTCCAAAACAATCTTACTTTTCATTTATAAAACCGTTTGAATCTTTTAAGCAGTCCGGTGATTAAAAAAAAATAATGCACGGTTGGAAAATTTGAGTGACTCTAAAATGAACTGCATGGAAATTGGAACAGTGATGAGGTGCCTTAATAATGCCAGGATGTGTCCCCCATATGACACTCTTCTTGGTGTGAGGTGGCTAACTAACTAATTGGACAGAAAATCCCCTGTGAACTGGCAGAGGACATTCTGTTGATGTGAGTAACTGTAATGAGGTCTGTGCTAATGCTAAAGAACTTTCCTTAGGTTTTAACAATAGCATATAAAAATGTTCCTTACACACTTGTTATATGAATCCATATCCATTAAACAACTTTTACTACTGAGAATGCTTTTCTTAAACTAGAGGTATTTTTGAAGTCGTTTATGTAATAGAGGTAAGTTATTTGTATTCGAGACTGTGACAGAAGCATATGGTTTTATATTTGAGCACGCATCCTTGTTGTTGTTGTTGTTGTTGTTGTTTTTGACAGACAGCACTAATAGGCAGAGAGGCAGGCAGAGAGAGAGGAGGAAGCAGGCTCCCCGCCGAAACAGAGAGCCCGATGTGGGACTCGATCCCAGGACTCTGGGATCATGACCTGAACGAAGGCAGTGGCTTAACCCACTGAGCCACCCAGGCGCCCTGCATCCTTGTTTTTAGACTGAATTGCTTTCCCCCCACTCCAGCTTTCTGCTCCTCTAACAAATCTGTCTCTCTCAATTTAAAGACCTGTGATCAGACTTTGTAGGTAGTTAGGAACGTTGTAGATTATCTTCAGGGTGCCTGAAGATAGAGGGGATAAGGCACCTATATGCGAATACCTAAAATCATCAAAATTTGTCCAACGTGTTTTACAAACAAGGTCAACATGGAGCTGGGCCATTTTTGTATTTGTTTTTCCTTGATTATTTTTCTATGTATACATTTGATTTTTATACCCTACTTCTTCCACATAAAAAAGCACTCCTACATGAAATGGTTGTTTCACATCGGTTGCTCTCTCATCATGTTGCTTTCAGTACCCTTTGTGGGGTGGTCATTTGGAAATGCTGAGTCATTTTGTTTCCTGTATTGTTTTTGGAGGACACGATCAAGTATCCATACAACTCACAAGATGAGCTGTCCAGAGTCCAGACAACACAGAAAGTATCTTTTTGTCTGAATTATTTAAAGAGTTCCCATCACTTCCTGGATTTGCTTTGGCTATAGACATCTTCCCCATATAAACCCAAGAACTAATAGACGCTAACACTGAATAATACATGGTAAGCAACTGATAAATAATAATGTTCCGAGGAGTGGTTTGCATGATTTTTAAATAGCTGGTACTTTATCATTTAGCAATATTTATTATTCAGCATGTTTACAAAGGATACTTACCAAACCTAAAAACAAAGAAAATACAGATCTCACTAAAAACTTCAAACCTTGATCACAGAAATTCAAAATTTTTAACAGGAGTGATCAGTTTCTAAATAGTAGAATTCTGTAAATAATGTTAATTGGCATAGTAAATAAAATATGCATATCAAAGTTCTATTTATTTATAAACTCAAGTCACCTAAGATGACAAAATTATTCATGTATTTAAAAATTGACAGTTTAAGATATAACTGGGAAGTTACACTTAAAGATATGAGTAGAGAAAATCATGAAATATAAATAAGACTAGCATATTACAGATTGAAAAATGTGAAAATGAGGAAATCCTTAATCATTATTTGAATTGTACTATATTATGATATTCAGTTGTGTTATAAATGAAAAACTGGAAGAGGAAGGAAAAAATTAGCTTTTTTCTAAAAGATTATATTTATTTTAGAGAGAGATAGAGAGCATGAGTGAGGAGAGGGACAGGAGGAGAGGGGGATAGAGAATCTCAAGCCGACTCCACGCTGAGGACAGAGCCCCATGTGGAGCTCAGTCCCAGGACCCTGAGATCAAGACCTGAGCCAAAATCAAGTTTGGGTGCTTAATCAACTGAACCACCCAGGTGCCCCAGAAAAAGTTATTCTTAATCCTGCTACTCCAATATAGACATCGGTATTATTTTGATATATAGCTTACCCAATTTTTTAACACGTATTTGTTGTTAACTGAATTATTACAATAATATGTAGGCATTTTAGATACTTCTTCACTTAATATATTCCTTGAGTCTGTGTAAAATTCATAAGTATATATTTTATTGCTGCATATTATTTCATTATGTGAAATTGTCAATATTTTTAAAAAGATTTTATTTACTTATTTGAGAGAGAGAGCATGTGTACAGATGGGGGGAGGGGCTGAGGGGGAAGGAGAGGGAGAAGCAGACTCCACACAGAGCAGGGAGCCTGACTTGGGGCTCGATCTTAGAACCCTAAGATTCAAAGGCAGACGCTTCATTGACTCAGTCACCTAGGTGCCCCTGAGGTTGTCAATATTTATGTAACTATTTGCCTATTGTTAGTAATTTGACATTCTTACTTTTCCCTATCATAATTTTGTGATAAGCATCTTTGTGCATTTAGTACTTTGTACATGTTGCTTTTGCACAGAATAAATTCCCAGGACTGAAATTGCTGGATAGAAATTTCCAAACACTTTCTCACCTTGGCCAAGTATTCTTGAGCTGATTATGGACTAGCCATGAATGAAAAAGGTTTTTTTTTTTTTACAACTTTTTCAGCCAATGTGGAAAAAACCAAAATCTGTTCTTTATTCTCATAGAAGCCCTAAATTTCAGTTGGCACAGGGCCATGTGGAAGAAAAACTACATTTCTTAGGCTCTCTTTCAACTAGTGTAGCCATGTGACTCAGCTCTGCTTAGTAAGATGAAATGACATGCAAATGCATTTGTGGCAGCTTCTAGGAATGTTTATGGAAGATAATTTGTGAATGCCATTTGACTCTTCCTCTTTACTCCTTTCTCCTTTGAGTTTGCTAGAACTTGATGTGCTGGGTGGGAGTCATTGTCATTGCTACGTCATGAAGACAAGGACCGCCTCCCAAAGGGATAAACTGGAAGGACTCTAGTTTCCTGCACAATGCCACCTTTCCAGGCCTGGATTTGCCGCCTCTGAATTTTACATGAGAGAAAAATCAACTCCTCTTTTATTTAAACCATTGTTATTTTGACTCTCGGCTACATGTAGTTCAAACTAACTCTGTCTGATGCAGGCAACTTCTATTTTATTGTGATTTTGACAAAGTTGTTTTCAGCTACATGCCTGGCATATTCAAAAGAACCACTTCAACCTATACAATAAATAGAATTCAAAAATGCAGAACTGATTTCAGTGAAAGGAGATTGCTCTGATGATTCTGAAATTAATATCATTAAACATATGTGGTTGTGGGATTTAATTCCATCCTCATGAAAATTTGTGTTATACCAGGGTTTACAAAGGCAGATGCTCAGACCTGTAAGTCCGTGACTTGGTTAACTTGAGCCGACAATTCTCTCTCAGCTAACGATTTTAATTTCGCAAAGCCATAATACTTGAAGGACTGTTAAGTCATTTAGCAGGGGTCTCTTCTTTGGGGGTAAGTTTTACTGCGAATTGCTAATTCAGAATTTTTAACACAGTCATCAACTGACTGGGGACTCCTGGTTGATACAGTTTGAAGGTCAGAGTTTCCCATGAAATGTCAAGTCTTTTAGATCTTTGTTATTTTCAAAGAATTTAGTTATTTATCTGAGCTAGACAGAGAGAGAGAGAGAGTGAGCGAGCACAAACAGGGGGAGCAGTAGGCAGAGGGAGAAGCAAGTTCTCCACTGAGCAGGAAACCTGATGTGGGGCTGGATCCCAGGACCCTGAGACCATGACCAGAGCCAAAGGCAGATGCTTAACTGACTGAGCCACCCAGGTGCCCTGGTCAAGTCTTCTATACCCCACTGCCTTTATTTTCTTAAAACGTAGACTGAGGGTTTGATTTAGCTATGTACTCGTGGCCACAGCTCGGTCTATATAAGATGAGATCTCCTCTTCCCTTGAATTTTCATGGCATATGTGTATTTATCTTGTTATGTAGTTACATGTGTTCTCATAGTTGCTCTCTTTCTGCCCTTTCTCCATTCTGGAGGCCATTTCCTTACCCATTTAATAGCTGGCAGACTTTTAAAGGGAGAAAAGCCTAGTCTGCCTTCTCCACGATTGCCACTTAATGAATATTTGGTTAATTGAATTAAATGTCTGAAAGTTATTTGTCTAGCAACGAAAAGTGAGCTGCGTATGCATTTAGTTCTTTCCTCCCCTTCAGCATTCATGCCAACTGTTGACTTAAATCGTAGGGAGAGCTGAGCAGCCTGGTGGTTTTGTTTACTTTGAAGCGCTCCTTTTTGACTCTGATCGATGAGGTGAAAAGTAATTTACATTTTTTTTTTTAAGATTTTATTTATTTATTTGACAGAGAGAGAGATCACAAGTAGGCAGAGAGGCAGGCAGAGAGAGAGGTGGAGGCAGGCTCCCTGCAGAGCAGAGAGCCCGATGCGGGGTTCGATCCCAGGACCCTGGGATCATGACCTAAGCTGAAGGCAGAGGCTTAACCACTGAGCCACCCAGGCGCCCCTAAAAGTAATTTACATTTGATGTGTGGCTCGCTTATCTTAACCGGAATGACAGCTGCCTGAGAGATAACTTGTTAAATGTAAAGTGTGTAGTTACCCCTGGCTTGCACGATATGCTTTGTCTTACTAACAAGCGGGTGTAAACAGGCCTGTAATTACTTTCTGTTATGCTTCTCCGCATTTATGGTGCCGAATGTATTCAGATGTTTTAGCAAACACATTATTGCCCAGTTATTTTACCTCCAAGTTGGTGACAGAAAAACATCTTTCAGGAAATCTGGGTCTACAAGGATGCTTGTGCAAATAAAAAGATATCTTCAGAACTGAGCTAGTGTATGCCCATCATTAGTTCATTTAAGGTCAAACAAACTTTGATCATGAAGTGTCAGAAACCAGGAAAATTCAGCTTGAGAATGTTTGTTTAATGAAGATACATAATTACTTTTTAAAATCACTTGAGACGTGGGCCATGAAAATCATTTCACGAGTTTGGAAACTGGAAGTGCTATTTTAAAAGCAAAGTGAAACTTGAGGCATATTTAAATTGTGAAACTTTGTATTAGTATTCCTTAAGGCATGGTATTACTCTCCTTGAGGTTTTGAAAGTGAACATGGTATGTGTCTGGTATAGGATTAAATATATTGTACTTAAGCAAAACCCAGATCGAATGACTTTTGTCTAGAGATTTAGTAGGTTAGCAGCTATTTCTTAGGATACAAGAAGTTAGGATTCCCGTTCTAGCCTATTGAAGTATTTATGATGCACTAGGGCAAAGGCTATCTCAAGTGGAGTGTTACTGCTTAATATATGCACGAATCTCAGAGCCCTCTCCGTCTGGTTTGTCTCTTTCTGTGTGCTGGTGTCAGCAGCCTCATGTCTTCCATCCGCAAAGGATACACTCCAAGTTAAAGATTTTCGTGACAAAGTTATGAACAGGAAATAACATTTCTGAAAATTTACTTAAATCTCCCAGGTATTTCTTGCGGGTTGCCTTATTTAGAATGGAAGATTCCATTTAATTACAACCTGGTGTGTCTTTTCATTCATTAGTTTGTAAAACAGTTAATCTTTTGTAGGAAATTTTTTGTGTATGTTCATGTTTCCTACATATTAGTAAGAAAATGATATTTTTTTCTGGAAAGGTTTTAGCTGTTTAGTATAAAGACCTTGACTATAATGGATGATTGGATAACAGTCACAATGCAGGTTAAATAAGGAAATTGAGGGGAAAACTTTCCCTTTCTGTCACATAAAGCAGACATAGCATTTCCTTCCCTCTGTCCCTCCACTCTCTTGCTTGTAGGCACGTGCACCCTCTCTCTCTCTCTCAAATAAATAAACCTTTAAAAAATGAAAAATAAAATAACGGCCTTAAGCTTAAAGTAGTTATCAAATCCGAGTTTGAGAGGCATCCATCTATACCAAAAACTAGAGGAGTACAAAAAGAAAAGCTTATTTATATGTTCAACTACATTTTAGCCTGCAGTTGGCTAACCCTTGAGACTCAAAGTTGCTTTGAAAAAATTGAGTTTGCTTTCCGGCCTTGATTTATCAGCTCAGTGTAACTTTGCCTCTAACACTCATGAATTTGTTTTTTCTACAGAAATGCAATTTAGACAACTTGATGACAAAGCATTCTTTTGCATGCCCGCTTTACTGTTATTACATAAAAATTATACACAATAACTTTGTGCCAGAATTAGAAAGGTTCATGATTTATCTCCATAGCACAGAGCTTGGGGTACTGTTCATGTTTTATTTTCCTTTTATATTTTCATGATTTCTGCTTTATGAGTAATAAAAGTTCATTATGTTGATATGTTTACTTAAGTATATTATAGCTTACATCCTGACAATTAGATACAAGCTATTAGGGACGCCTGGGTGGCTCAGTGGGTTAAGCTGCTGCCTTCAGCTCAGGTCATGATCCCAGGGTCCTGGGATCGAGTCCCGCATCGGGTTCCTTGCTCAGCAGGGAGCCTGCTTCTTTCTCTCCGCCTCTGCCTGCCTCTCTGCCTGCTTGTGTGCTATCTCTCTCTCTCTTCCTCTCTGACAAATAAATAAATAAATAAAATCTTAAAAAAAAAAAGATACAGCCTATTACTTACTTGCCTTTACACTGAGTAATAAATGCCAGTGAGGTGTGTCATTGTACCAATATCAAGGATGCACTTTGTAAATCCTCATGCGGGAGGAGCCTGCACCTTTCCATGGTAACAGACCTGGCACTAGGCTAGCTTAATAAGCCATATCTGTTAAATGAATAATGATGTCATATTCTTTAATTTAAATTTTATAAATACAGGGGCGCCTGAGTGGCTCCTTCTTTGAGTGTCTGCATTCAGCTCAGGTCATGATCTCAGGGTCCTGGGATTGAGCCCTGCATCGGGCTCTCTGCTCAGCAGAAAGCCTGCTTCTCCCTCTCTCACTTGTCCTGCTTGTATTCCCTCTCTCATTGTCTCTTTCTCCCTCTCTCTGTCAAATAAATAAATAAAAGTCTTTTTTAAAAAATTAAAAATTATAAATACAAACTCATGAAAAGAATAATTTCTTTAAGATTTGGTGATGTGAATAACCTGCTAATTTTTGACTGTGTTAACAATGAACACTACAGCTTATAAATAAAACTAATACTAGGAAACCTGTATTACACAGAGCATTATTTCAACCCCTACAGTACTCTTTCCATGTATTAACACATTTAACCATCACTGTGACACTCTTGGAGGAGTACTATTTTCATTTTTACTTTATAGATGAGGAAATGGAAACTCAGAGAGGTTAAGACACTTGGCCAGAGCACAACTAGCTGGTGACAAAGCTGACATTCAAACTCAAAGCAACTGACTCAGAAATTCATGTTCTTAAGCAAATTCTTTGCTGCCTCCATGTAGTTATCTTGCTTTATAATGTGAATAATAATCATGCCTTATATTTGAAGAGTATTTTGCTATTTGGTTTGCAAAACTACATAAATTAGAAATGTAAGTTTTCTCTTACATGATTTTAGTAAGATATATTCAGTAGCTTAGACATTCATTTAGACATATCATTCCTTCTGTTGATATGTTGGTGATCCTGGCTGAAGAGAAGCTTATATATTGGAAAATGTAGTTATGATTGAGGAACTTCTACATTTTTTAGATGTTAACAGTTTATTTCCTTTAATTCTCCATAATGCAAATGTGTAACACTATAGAACAGGGGTCAGCAAGCTTTTTCTATAAAGAGACAGATACATTTTAGGCTTTGTGGCCAAAATATGGCCTCTGTCACATATTCTCTTATGTTTGTTTTTTTCAACCCTTAAAAAAAGTAAGAACTATTCTTAGTTCAACAGGTCTTATTACACAGAGGTGGCACAGGCCAAAGTTTGCCAGCTTCTGCTACAGAGCATAAATCTAGGGATTCAGGCAAGAAACATTCAACCTACACAAGGAATTCTAATACTAAGCATCCAGATTGCACAGAATGTTAATGAATTTCCATTAAAAAGTTCTGTTCTATTTTTGTTTCTTTGGGAAAGATTCTGAGTTTATTTTTCCAAGGGTAGTTGATAATTTAACATGATCAAAATCCCAGCAAGTCTTTTTGTACATAGACAAGCTTATTCCAAAATTTATATAGGAAAGAATAAGACACAGAATAGATAAAACTATCTTAAAAAGGAAGAAAAAAATAGGAGGAATCACTCTACACCATTCAGGCCTACAATATAACTATAGTAATGAAGACGGTGAAATATTGGCAGAGGGATAAAGATAGATAAATGCAGCAGAATAAGGAATCTTGAAATAGATTCACACAAATATACTCAATTGAATTTTTACTAAGGAGCAAAAGCAGTTTGATAGAGATGGGATAGTCTTTGCAACAAATGTTAGAACAATTGGACATCCATAGGTAAAAAATGAATCTCAGTACAAAAATTAACTCAAGAAAAATTATGGACTTAAATCCAAAGTGTAAAGCTGCAGACCATTCAGAAAAAAATAGGAAAAAGCTTTGTTTCTAGTCAAATAGTTCGTAGACCTGACAGCAAAAGCATGACGATGTTGGGTGAAAACTAATAAAATGGACTTCATCAAAACCAAAAGCACTTATTTTATGAATGACAATGTTAAAAGGATTAAAAAGATAAGGTGCAGACTGGAAGAAGATATTTGCAAACCACACACCTGGCAAAGGACTAGTACAAAGAATATATAAAGGATTCCCAAAAATCAGCAGTAAAAAAAGAAAAGAAAGAAAAATTCAATTAACAATTGGGCAAAAGACATGAGGAGACATTTCACCAAAAAGGACAGTCAGATGGCAAATAAGCACATGGAAAGATTTTCAGCAACATAAGCTGTCAGGGAAATGCACATTGCAGTGGCAATGAATTACCCATCATCTCTACCTATCATGATGTCCAAAATTAAAAAAAAATAGATAAATCACTCAATTCTACTGCTGAAACCAATATTGCACTGTATGTTAAGTACTAAAACTTACATAAAATTTTGAAAAAAAATAAAACCAAAAAAATTTTAAAAGCAGATAACCCGAAATGCTGATAGAGATGCAGAAAAACTGGATCATTTATACAGGGCTGCTGGGGATATAAAATGCTATAGCCACTTTGGAAAATAATTTAACCATTTCATTTTTTTTTTAAATTTTTAAGTAGGTTCCATGCTAGTATGGGGTCTGAACACACGACTCGAGATCAAGACCTGAGCTGAGATCAAGAGTTGGATGCTTAACCAACTGAGTTACCCACGTGTCCCACTTTAGCAGTTTCTTATAAAAAGTGAATATGCAGGTATGATGTAAATCCAGCTTTTGCACACTTGGGCATTTATCCAGAGAAAACTTGTTTTCACATAAAAACCTGAGTAGGAATGGTTCATAGCAGCTTTCTTTGTAGTACATACAGACCGGAAATAAGCCATATGTCCTTCATTGTGTAAACTGTTAAAGAAATTGTGGTGCATCCTAACCACGGAACATTCCTCACCAGGAAAGAGGAGCAAACTATTGATACATGTAACCACTTGGATGAATCTCAAGAACATTATGGTGAATGAAAAAAACCAATTCCCAAAGTTACATAGTGTATGATTTCATTTACATGACATTATTGAAATGACAAAGATACAGAAATGATGAACAGGTCAGTGATTGCCAAATGTGGTTGGGGGAGAGGATGTGGCTCTGAAGGAGAAGCATGAGGGATCCCTGTGGTGATTCAACTGTTTTCCTTTCTGACCATGTCAACGACTGTATCTTAGTTCTGATATTACACGTGTACACTGTTGCAAGATTTTTTTTTAAAGATTTTATTTATTTATTTGGCAGAGATCGCAAGTAGGCAGAGAGGCAGGCAGAGAGAGAGAGGAGGAAGCAGGCTCTCTGCTGAGCAGAGAGCCCAATGCGGGGCTCGATCCCAAGACCCTGAGATCATGACCGGAGCAGAAGGCAGAGGCTTAACCCACTGAGCCACCCAGGCACCCCTGTAGCAAGATTTTTATTGGTGTGACTAGATAAAAGGTTCTTGTGATCCTTCTCTAAAATACATATGCATCTATAATAATTTCAAAGCAAAAAGTTTAATTATAGAATATTTAACAAAGGGGAATATGGCTGGCTCAGTCCACAAAGCATGTAACTCTTGATCTCAGGGTCATGAGTTCAAGCCCCATGCTGGGCATAGGGCCTACTTAAAATAATAAATAAATAATCTAAAAGAATAAATAAATAAAATATTTAACATGAATACAGGGGGAAGTGCAATAACACCACCTCTTGGTTAATTTTTAGAGAAATTTGCACTTAATTTGGGCATTAACTTACTTTTGTGGTCTAGCTCTTAAAAGTGGAGAGGCTATTATGAAGTGTACATAGGCTCATAAAAATCATAATTCCTGAACAGGATGGGCAGGAGCTTTCAACAGGAGTGCTTGCTATATTTCTGCTTACAAATTTGCCCAAATACCATAGAGGATGGATGTAAGCAGGCATATCTGACAAAATTTGGACCAGCTAGACTCCTTCCCATGAATTTGAATATTAGAACTAAGAGAGGAGAATTAGCCTGGTGGTTGAACATTTGGAAGGGAGGCTTGGAGATGATTGAAAGCCACGCTGTTCACTATAGGAGGAAACCAGTCTGCAATAAGAGAAAAAGAAATCAGGGCATCTGGGTGGCCCAGTTGTTTACCCATCTGACCTTGAATTTGGCTCAGGTCATGATCTCAGGGATTTAAGATCCAGGTCCAAGATGGGCTCTGTGCTGGACGTGGAGCCTGCTTGAGATTCTCTCATTCCCTCTGCCCCAAAACCTGCTTGTGTGCTCTCTCTCTAAAATAAATAAATAACTCTTTAAGAGAGAAAGAAAGAAAGAAACAAACCAACCAGTAGGAAGAAAGAAGCAGAGATTAAAATCAGAGTAAGAATCTTGGTAGTGATTGACCTTTTCCAGTTATCTCTGGGAAAGGAAAAGAAATTTCTTTCTCTTTCCCTCTCCTTGTGGTCTTGTGGATGTAAGCCACTAATAGAGCTATTAATGGTTACATAAATTGTTGAATTATGTTAACTTGTCACTTCTTGGGACATGAGTTTTGGGGGGAGAAAACATATATACATTTTATACACATAGATATC
Organism: Lontra canadensis; assembly: GCF_010015895.1. Classification (NCBI taxonomy): domain Eukaryota; kingdom Metazoa; phylum Chordata; class Mammalia; order Carnivora; family Mustelidae; genus Lontra; species Lontra canadensis. Next base: position 3,258,167 of record NW_022631133.1, read on the forward strand.
TATGTATGAATCTATATAAATTTTATATATGGGTACATATACAATGTATGTATCAGGTCTCATTAAAAATGATTCACACTCATTTGTTTGCTTTTTTTAAACGTAATTTATGCAATAAATTATTTCTTCACTCATGACATACAGTCTTATAAATATTATCTACATCAACTTTGGAAACTATTTTCCCCCCATTTGATCCACTTGGAAGAAAATCTCATTTCTCAACCACTAAGTGATCTTTATTATCCTGCATGAGAGATGGTGTAAATCAATATGCAAAACCCACTGCCTTTATTTAAGGAACAACTTTCTCTTATCAGGATATATTCAGAGGGAAATGGGAGAGCTAGCAATATGTTGGAAATCCTTTTTATCCATAACTGTTTTTCCTCTAGTTGAAATACTTTCTACTCAGTTGATAGCCATACCTTGAGTTTCCTTTCCAAGCCAGGCTTCTGTGTGTCGACTTACTTTATACAAGCACACTTTGGAGATGTTGGGGGTTTGGTTCCAGACCACTATAATAAAGCAAATACCACTAAAGTGAGTCAAATGTATTGTTGGGTTCCCCAGTGCACATACAAATGATGTATATGCTCATCTGTGCTTTATTAAATGTGCAATAGCAAAAAAAGTACATACTTTAATTAAGAAATTTGCTATTGCTAAAGAATGCTAACCATCATCTGAGCTTACAGTGAGGTGTAACCACTGATCACAGATCTCCGTGATAAATAACGTGATACTAATGAAGAAGCTTGGAATATTGTGAGAATTAACAAAATGTGATGCAGAGATATAAAATGAGCAAATGGTGTTGGGAAAATCATGTCAATGGACTTGCTTGATGCAGTGCTGCCACAAACCTTCAACTTGTTAAAAAAAAATGCAGTAGCTGTGAAATGCTATAAAGCAAAGCACATTAAAATAAGGTATGTCTATATTATCACATATCGCCTATATGCTATAAACACATTCATGCCCATGTTTCTCCCCATTAAGATAATGTATAATTGAAAAATTAAACCATATGTCTTTTTTCTTATGAGATTCTTGGAGGTTCTTTTAGAAAACTCCTTCCCTAGCTATCAGTTACGTCAAGGATATATTCAAGCCGCATATTATTAGAGGAGCTGCTCAATGTCTTGCAAGTGATCTCTCATCAGGATGTCTTTCCTGGATGACACAGCATGGTGATATATTGCTGGAAGGTCAGATACCCAGAGCAAGCGTTCTAAAGGTGGTATATAGCCTGGTACATTTTAAAAAATCACCAACATGTTTTTCTTCAAATTTCAGGTTGATTTAGGAAGCAAAAAGATGCTTTTGATATAGAAGTTTCAAAGACTTTCAGAGTCTTATTATCAGATCTACCCATATACCAGAGGAATAACTCAGTAATGAATCAAAACCATTTTTTGCTAAGACTCTACTTTCAGTATTATTTAGAAAGTTCAATTTCCTCTGAGATCTAATCTTTAAACGACTATACATTTGAAAAATTTCCCTTAACTGCCAATTCTTCTAAAGCTAAGTGATGCCCATATCATTTTATCTTTTATGGGTTGTTTTCTGACTAGGAAGGGAATATATACATAGTAATAAGAACATAAGAGTCCAAAGAAGAAGTAGAAAAAATTCCCTTTATACAAGAAGTCAACATTAATATTCTGGTATATTTCTTTCAACCTTTTGTCTCAGAGTATCTTTCATATCATAGTTTATATAAAAATTTTATTGTGAGTTTTTCAGTTAATATTGTAATATTAGCATAGTCTCAGCTGCAAAATTTTATAAACATTTTATCAGCTGTAAAATTTCCCATATTATGAACAAACCTGATTTTGTATTAGAATTTATTGATTGCTGGCCATATCTGTTGTTTCCAATATTTTTGGAAATATAAATAGTTATGGGATGAATATTTTGGCATAAAGATTCTTCTTTCTATATCTTAGATTATTTCTTTTGTTAGGTATTTAGAAGTATAATTGTGACATCAATGATTATGAGCATTTTAAGGCTCATAATCATACTGCCATTGATTTCACTATTTCTCAGAGAGCTGAAAGGAAGGGTGGTTAATTTAGCTAAAACCAGGGTACAATGTTATTAAGTGGGCACAACTAGCCAGGATAACATGATAAAACACAATGGACCTCAGATTTCATAGTAGTATTTTAGAGTCATCCCAAAGGACTTCTCTCCTACATCATTCAATTCAATTTCATTTAATTTCTGAAATTTCAATAAAAACATAAAAATTAAATACCAGTTTTAGAGAAAGAGCTCCCAATATAAATTGTGCATTATATAATTTTTACCACTGTAGCATTTCACAGAAGTGTTTCTATAGTACTATTCTTATGCTGCCTACCTGTCTTCAGCTAAGCCAATGAGCAGTTCCTACTAATCACTGCAAAAACTCATACCCTGACTACAGAAACAGTGTTCAAACAAGGTCAAGCAGGAGAGAAAAAAAGAGGGTTGGTCCTTGGGCAGAATTAAAGCTCAGGTTGTAAGGTGAATCTAGCAAGGGATTATTTATCATTTCATTAAATGGATCATACCAGGAAAGATGAAGCTCTTGAAAACAACATTTTTAAATTTCATATTTGTTTGTTTGACTCTTACGATTAGCTTACTTTATCATACATTATTTGATGATAAGCTAAAATTTCCTAAAGAAAATTCACCAAGATGTAACGACTACAGGTCTTTTGAATATGAGCTAATCTGTACTCTGTTTTTGTTTGTTTGACCAGTTTTACTAATCCCTTTCCCCTTGTTTTCTTTTGTCAAATTAAAAAGCACTGATTAGATACAAAGATTTCTTTCATTAGTTTTAGGATATGCTATTTAGAGAAGGCTTTGATTATAGTATATGTGATATTTTTAACATTTATACACCATTCTATTAGATGACTATGCTTTCTATAGCCATTGTCTTATTTTTAAACAACTCTGTATTTTGTATCTCTATTTCATGACTAGGAAAAGGGATGCTTGTGGAGGTGATATACTTTGTCCAATGTCATTTATTCAGGATGAGTAGATTTGGTCATGTTTTACTGATTTGAGTTTCTGGTCTTTTTAATACACTACACTGACAATGGTTTCCTAGCTTTTCACAAGTGATTTCAACAATTTTAATAACCTGACGTTTTAAAAAGTAGAAGAGTTCATAATAATGAATCAGTGAAATGAAAGCCTATGGAAAAAAGTCATAGGTTGATGTGAGGACTTTGTAGAAAATCATATTGTTTACAGTCAACATCTTTTCAGATTGATTATAGTGTCCATAGGTTCTGATTGCTTATTGCCTATTACTTTTCTTCCTAATATTTTGAGTATCTAAAAAAAGATATACCTGTGGTAGTTAGGGACCTGGAAAAAGGATATGCAGAAGAGCAACTGCTGATTTAAATCAAATAGCAAAATATTTATTGTTCTATTTTTTCCTGAACTTCCTTTTTCTCTACCAATATGGAAATGAATTCTAAAGATCAAAAAGACAATGTGACACATAGTGTCTGCCATTCTAATATGACCTGAACAATGGAATTATCTCCCCTTTGTTCCTCAATTTCGATTTATAGTCCTGAGATATTTAGGTACATTAAACAGAAAGTCAGTTATTTTGTTAGATTTTGTTGTATTGACCTCTCTTTGCCTGACACTAATTGCCATCCTTGTCAACAGCTTCACTGACAAACCCACAGCTCATTGAACACAGAGCCTGAACCCATCTCCTAAGCAGAGCACACCCTGACAATTACCAGTCAGTACCTGTGGATTCATAAGGACGTGTCTCCACCATTGTCAGTTCATGAACTTTCATGAACACTAACATATACTTCATTAGAGAGGAAATGGGAGGAGTGGGAACAGAAGAAAAAAGTCTAGAATCGTCAGTTTACCCAACTTGCTCATTTGTTCACAGACACTTGAAGACGAATACTAGTTTACTGTTTCTTTACTATAATCCTATACTCAAGCAAATTCAGAAAAAACTCTGTAGGCAAAGATTGCATGCTAGGTTGCTCAGGTCATGACTTTGGATGAAAATGTTATTACTTCTGCAAACAAAGATGTCCCTTCCTATTAATTGGAATGTCACTTGGGATTCTGTTACCTTTTGACACACTACTTTGTGACTTCATTATAGCCAACGGGCAGCCATACAGCACTTTATTTCAGAATAGTAACAAGATGGTGTTGATTACTTAAGAATAAGTTGTTGGTGGCTTCAATGAGCTAAAGATCATCTGATAAAGGCTTAGTAATATTTTCTTTTGTGGCTCTGTGGAATCATTCCCCTTTACCCAGTGATAAGATATACGGTGTTTTAAAGCTTAACTAACAGCACAGTGCATTAATAGATTTTTAAAAAGATCACTTTATGAGATTTTCTTGATTTTGTTTTATATTAATCTCCTGTTGATTTCCTAAAAGTTCCTGAGAGGTTTGAACTTTAGATTAATTTAAAAATTTGTATCATGTTTTTCGGGTTGCTGGTTCCTAGATGAGTGCAGAAATGGTTTTACTGTTCTTCAAGCACTGATCACAAAAGAGGGATATCTTCAAGGGAAAGAAAACATAGCTATTTAAATTAAGGCAATTTATTAAATTTGTAAAATTTACTGTTATGGTGGAAACATCTAAAGAATAAAGCTACCTATAACCAAAAATATTATATTCTTTCCTTAGAAAAGTCCTAGTTGGATTGTCATGCAAGAGTATTTTTTCCACATTTCCTGATTTCTAAATAGCATTTAAAATATCTTAATTATCAAATCACTTCATTTTTGGGTGTGGTTTGGTAATAAATGCTAGAGTACAAGTGGTACAGATTTCTTTTTCCATTTGGGAAAACTTTTATATATTTCTGACTCTTTAAAGGCTATGAAGACAGAATAAGATCACGTGTGAGAACATGCTGCCGCTGATGGTAGTGGGTAACCATTCTCTGTAGGAGAGCCAGGGAACCTGAGACAGAATGGCTGAGATTTTGAAACCCTCAGTGAATTAAAAAAAAAAAAAGTTAATTAACAAAGTGAAGTACTTAAAAATTAGAATGCAGAAAATATTTATATATATTTAATATAATATACAAATATGTATTCATGCTGTTTATTACATATTTATGTTTTTATTTATATTTATCTTTACTATAATATATAAATATTTACTTATAATTATATGTTTATTGATACATTTTTTATAATCATTTTTTTAATTTTCAGCATAACAGTATTCATTGTTTTCGTACCACACACAGTGCTCCATGCAATCCGTGCCCTCTCTAATACCCACCACCTGGTTCCCCCAACCTCCCACCCCCCCACCTCTTCAAACCCTTCAGATTGTTTTTCAGAGTCCATACTCTCTCATTGTTCACCTCCCCTTCCAATTTCCCTCAACTCCCTTCTCCTCCCTAACTCCCCATGTCCTCCATGCTATTTGTTATGCTCCACAAATAAGTGAAACCATATGATAATGATAATTGACTCTCTCTACTTGACTTATTTCACTCAGCATAATCTCTTCCAGTCCCGTCCATGTTGCTACAAAAGTTGCGTATTCATCCTTTCTGATGGAGGCATAATACTCCATAGTGTATATGGACCACATCTTCCTTATCCATTCGTCTGTTGAAGGGCATCTTGGTTCTTTCCACAGGTTGGCGACCGTGGCCATTGCTGCTATGAACATTGGGGTACAGATGGCCCTTCTTTTCACTCCATCTGTATCTTTGGGGTAAATACCCAGTAGTGCAATTGCAGGGTCATAGGGAAGTTCTATTTTTAATTTCTTGAGGAATCTCCACACTGTTCTCCAAAGAGGCTGCACCAACTTGCATTCCCACCAACAGTGGAAGAGGGTTCCCCTTTCTCCACATCCCCTCCAACACATGTTGTTTCCTGTCTTGCTAATTTTGGCCATTCTAACTGGTGTAAGGTGATATCTCAATGTGGTTTTCATTTGAATCTCCCTGATGGCTAGTGATGATGAACATTTTTTCATATGTCTAATAGCCATTTGTATGTCTTCATTGGAGAAGTGTCCGTTCATATCTTCTGCCCATTTTTTGATATGATTATCTGTTTTGTGTGTGTTGAGTTTGAGGAGTTCTTTATAGATCCTGGATATCAACCTTTTGTCTGTACTGTCATTTGCAAATATCTTCTCCCATTCTGTGGGTTGCCTCTTCGTTTTCTTGACTGTTTCCTTTGCTGTGCAGAAGCTTTTGATTTAGATGAAGTCCCAAAAGTTTATTTTGGCTTTTGTTTCCTTTGCCTTTGGAGACATATCTTGAAAGAAGTCGCTGTGGCTGATATCAAAGAGATTACTGCCTATGTTCTCCTCTAGGATTCTGATGGATTCCTGTCTCACGTTGAGGTCTTTTATCCATTTTGAGTTTATCTTTGTGTACGGTGTAAGAGAATGGTCGAGTTTCATTCTTCTACATATAGCTGCCCAGTTTTCCCAGCACCATTTATTGAAGAGACTATCTTTTTTCCACTGTATATTTTTTCCTATTTTGTCGAAGATTAACTGACCATAGACTTGAGGGTCCATATCTGGGCTCTCTACTCTGTTCCACTGGTCTATGTATCTGTTTTTATGCCAGTACCATGCTGTCTTGGTGATCACAGCTTTGTAGTAAAGCTTGAAATCAGGTAACGTGATGCCCCCAGTTTTATTTTTGTTTTTCAACATTTCCTTAGTGTTTCGGGGTCTCTTCTGGTTCCATACAAATTTTTGGATTATTTGCTCCAGCTCTTTGAAGAATACTGGTGGAATTTTGATTGGAATGGCATTAAAAGTATTAGAGAGGGCATGGACTGCATGGAGCACTGGGTGTGGTAGAAAAACAATGAGTACTGTTATGCTGAAAATAAATTTAAAAAATGACTTAAAAAATAATAAAATAAAATAAAATAAAATTAAAAAAAAAGTATAGATTGCTCTAGGCAGTATAGACATTTTAACAATGTTTATTCTTCCAATCCAAGAGCATGGAATGGCCTTCCATCTTTTTGTGTCTTCTTCAATTTCTTTCATGAGTGTTCTGTAGTTCCTCGAGTACAGATCCTTTACCTCTTTGGTTAGGTTTATTCCCAGGTATCTTATGGTTCTTGGTGCTATAGTAAATGGAATCGATTCTCTAATTTCCCTTTCTGTATTTTCATTGTTAGTGTATAAGAAAGCCACTGATTTCTGTACATTGATTTTGTATCCTGCCACATTACTGAATTGCTGTATGAGTTCTAGTAGTTTGGGGGTGGAGTCTTTTGGGTTTTCCATATAAAGAATCATGTCATCTGCAAAGAGAGAGAGTTTGACTTCTTCATTGCTAATTTGGATACCTTTTATTTCTCTTTGTTGTCTGATTGCTGTTGCTAGGACTTCTAATACTATGTTGAACAAGAGTGGTGAGAGTGGGCATCCTTGTCATGTTCCTGATCTCAATGTGAAGGCTGCAAGCTTTTTCCCATTGAGGATGATATTTGCTGTGGGTTTTTCATAGATAGATTTGATGAAGTTCAGGAATGTTCCCTCTATCCCTATACTTTGAAGCGTTTTAATCAGGAACGGATGCTGGATTTTGTCAAATGGTTTTTCTGCATCAATTGAGAGGACCATGTGGTTCTTCTCTCTTTTCTTATTAATTTGTTCTATCACATTGATTGATTTGCGAATGTTGAACCATCCTTGTAGCCCAGGAATGAATCCCACCTTGTCATGATGGATAATCTTTTTAATGTGCTGTTGGATCCTGTTTGCTAGGATCTTGTTGAGAATCTTCACATCCATATTCATCAGTGATATTGGTCTGAAATTCTCCTTTTTGGTAGGGTCTTTGCCTAGTTTGGGGATCAGGGTAATGCTGGCTTCATAGAAAGAGTCTGGAAGTTTTCCTTCTGCTTCAATTTTTTGAAACAGCTTCACGAGAATAGGTGTTATTTCTTCTTTGAAAGTTTGTAGAATTCCCCAGGGAATCCATCAGGTCCTGGGCTCTTGTTTTTTGGGAGGTTTTTGATCACTGCTTCAATCTCATTACTAGATATTGGTCTATTTAAGTTGTTGATTTCTTCCTGGTTCAATTTTGGGAGTTTATAGTTTTCCAGGAATGCATCCATTTCATCTAGGTTGCTTAGCTTATTGGCATATAACTGTTGATAATAACTTCTGATGATTGTTTCTACTTCCTTGGTGTTAGTTGTGATCTCTCCCTTTTCATTCACAATTTTATTAATTTGGGCTTTCTCTCTTTTCTTTTGGATTAGTGTGGCCAATGGTTTATCGATCTTATAGATTCTTTCAAAAAACCAGCTTCTAGTTTCATTGATACATTCTACTGTATCTCTGGTTTCTACCTCATTGATCTCAGCTCTAATCTTAATTATTTCCCTTCTTATGTGTGGAGTTGGTTTGATTTGTTGTTGATTCTCCAGTTCTTTAAGGTGTAGAGACAGCTGCTGTGTCTGGATTTTTCAATTTTTTTGAGGGAGGCTTGGATGGCTATGTATTTCCCCCTTAGGACCGCCTTTGCTGTATCCCATAGGTTTTGGACCGAAGTGTCTTCATTTTCATTGGTTTCCATGAATTGTTTCAGTTCTTCTTTGATCTCCTGGTTGATCCAAGCATTCTTAAGCAAGGTGGTCTTTAGCTTCCAGGTGTTTGAGTTCCTTCTGAACTTTTCCTTGTGATTGAGCTCCAGTTTCAAAGCATTGTGATCTGAGAGTGTGCAGGGAATAATCTCAGTCTTTTGGTATCAGTTGAGTCCTGATTTGTGACCCAGTTTGTGGTTTATTCTGGAAAAGGTTCCATGTGCACTGTAGAAGAATGAGTATTCTGTTGTTTTAGGGTGGAATGTTCTGTATATATCTATGAAGTCCATCTGGTCCAATGTGTCATTCAATGCTCTTGTTACTTTATTGATTTTCTGCTTCGATGATCTGTCTATTTCTGGGAGAGGCGTGTTAAGATCTCCTACTATTAATGTATTCATATCAATATGACTCTTTATCTTGATTAACAGTTTTCTTATGTAATTGGCTGCTCCCATATTGGGGGCATAGATATTTACAATTGTTAGATCATCTTGGTAGATAGTCCCTTTAAGAATGATGTAGTGTCCTTCTGTATCTCTGACTACAGTCTTTAGTTTAAAATCTAATTTATCTGATATGAGAATCGCTACCCCAGCCTTCGAGGCCCATTGGCATGAAAGATGCTTCTCCATCCCTTCACTTTCAGTCTGGGTGTATCTTTAGGTTCAAAATGGGTCTCTTGTAGACAACATATGGATGGGTCCTGTCATTTTATCCAATCTGCAACCCTGTGCCGTTTTATGGGCGCATTTAGGCCATTCACATTGAGAGTGATTATTGATAGATATGTTTTTATTGACATCGTGTTACCTTTGAAGTCTTTCTTTCTGTAGATTCTCTATATTTCTGTTCAGTGCTATTCTTAGGATTTTTCCTCTTTTATAGAACCCCCCTTAATATTTCCTGCAGTGTTGGCTTGGTGGTTACATAGTCTTTTAAGCCTTGTGGGTCTTGGAAACTCTTTATCTCTCCATCCATTTTGAATGTCAGTCTTGCTGGATAAAGTATTCTTGGCTGCATGTTCTTCTCATTTAGTGCCCTGAATATATCTTGCCAGCCCTTTCTGGCTTGCCAGGTCTCTGTGGACAGGTCTGACATTATTCTGATGGGCTTTCCTCTGTAAGTAAGGAGGCTCTTTGTCCTAGCGGCTTTCAAGAGATTGTATCTACAATTATGATTCCTCAATTTGACTATCAGGTGCCTTGATGGTTTTCTGGAATCTATAATCTTGGGTGGAGACTATTCGGCCTCTAGTACATGAACGCTGGTTCCATTTGCGAGATTGGGAAAATTTTCATGAAGAACTTGTTCCACTATATCTTCTAGACTTCTTTCTTTCTCCTTCCCTTCAGGGATTCCAATAATTCTGACGTTGGAACATTTCATGGCGTCATTTATTTCCCTGATTCTGTTTTCATGGTTTCTAAGCTGTTTGTTCCAGGCTTCCTCTTGGTCCTTTCTCTCTATCTGTTTGTCCTCCAGATCACTAATTCTGTCTTCTGTCTCAGTTACCCTAGCTTTGAGAGAATTTAGATTAGATTGGAACTCATTGAGAGCATTGTGAACCTCAGTCCTGGTAGCTTTTAGCTCTGCCCTAACATTGTGAACACCCTGTCTGGTTGCTTTCAGCTCAACCCTAATCAATTCCATTTGGTCATCCATGGCTTTCTCCAACCTAGCTATTGCCTGGATAATTGTTAGCCTGAATTCTCTTTCCGACATATTGTTTATGTTGATAGCCATTAGCTCTGTTGCAGAAGGTCCATCCTCTGTATTTTTCTTCTGTTGTGCATTCCTCCTCCTAGTCATTTTGGTGAGAGATGACTGAACAGATGTAGCTGGTTGTATCGACCGTGGTGCAGTCTCGGTGCACCCTGGAACACTTCTGAGCAATCAGGATTCCCCACCCAAATGAGTGACAAAAGAAAAGAAAAAGAAAAAAAAAAAAAAAGAGAGAGAGAGAGAGACAGGAAAGAAAGGGAAGATGAAAGAGAAGGTTCAGCCCAAATGGGCCCCAAGGTAAGATTTATGAGGTATACAAACAAAACAGACAAACAAAAAGACTGATAAAAATATATAACAAAAGAAAAAAAATACATATGCAAATAAAGGAAGAACCTTGTCAAAAAGAACCCCAAGTGTATGATTTATATACTATCAGGACAAACACAAAAACACAGAAACACTGGTGGAAGAAAAAGATGGGAGAGTGGTTATAAATTCTCAGTGTGGGTGAGGAAGGTTGTTTTGATTCTTCCTGGATGTATCTTGATATCTTTGTTAAAGGACTCAACTTTCCTAGGCTAAAGGGGGATTAAAAATTGGTTTACCTATAGGGGTAGCATTGATTGGGGAAAGGGGATTACTTTGAAGTTTAACTCTATATGAGTATTAGAAAATAAAAATAAAAAAGGAATAAACTAGACTAAACTAAACTAAAATTAAAAAAAATTCAAAAAATAGAAATGCAAAAGAAAAACAAAGGTGTATGTATCAAAAAGTTCAGGTTAGAAGGTTATTATGGAATTTGATGTACTGGACAGCTTGCTGTGATGGTAAATAGGTTAAAAGATTATCTATATAAAAAAAATGAGCCAGAATAGTGGGAACAAATTAAAAATAAAAGTTGTCCTATGAAGTAGTGGTGGTGGTTCTCTTATAGTCTTTTTTTTTTTTTTTTTTTTTTCGGGGGTTGTTTTGGGGGGGGGGGGGCCTGCCACGTGGGTTTTCAGTCAATGATGTTCCCTGAGTTAAGTCCTCCAGTCCCCCTTAAGGGGGTGGGCTCTGAGGAAACCGGTTTTTTTCAGGCTTTTGTTTTCTGGAGGTTTTTATGTTTGTTCACCTTTTTTTTTTTTTTCCCTCTCGCCTTGACCGCTTTTGATGGTTTTTGTAGGTTTAGAGGAAAGCAAACTGCACCCTGACCTCCCTCTCAGAGAGAAGCCTCAGTCTGTTCTTCTGTGGGTGCTGCAGAGCCCAGATAAATCCCCACTTGGCTGCTGGCAGAGCAGGTTCCAAGTCGCGGTCCCTGGGGACGCAGGATCTTCTGCTTGTACCCAAAACCATGGCAGCAGTGGCTGTCTGGGCAGCTCCAGACCGCCAGAGAGGTTCTAAGCAGCGATCACACACTGAGATTTCCTGCTGGCCCGGGCTGGAAGTGCCTGGTCTTTCTGGGTCTAAGAGCACCTGGCTTGCGCGCACCTCTTTCAGGGGAGGCTGTGGGTCGCACACACATCTCAGGCTCTGAGAACGGGGTGCAGGTCTGAAAGCACCAGGCTTGGCCTTGGCGCACCTCTCTCAGGGGAGAGTCTGGGGCTCGCGTCTTAGGCTCTGAAACAATGGCGTGTGTCAAAGAGCGCTGGCTGGGCCTTTGTACGTCTCTTAGGGGAGTGTGAGGGGCGCGCGCATCTCAGGCTCTGTAGCAGGGCTCACGCGTTCTGCTGTCCGGGGTGGCTCCCAGCCCCTCACAGGGGCCAGAACTCAGGCAATCTCGGGTGTGCTGGTGACTCAGGGACCAAGACCTGGTTTCTCCGCCGCACTCTCTCTGGCTCAGCACCAGGGGAGGCTGTCCTGGGACCAGGGACTTAAGCCCCTGTCCCTAGCCGCCCCGATTCCCACAATTTCCCCCGCGCGATCTTTTGCTCTTTTGGAGTGCTTTCAACCAGTCTCCAAGGTAATGCTGGTCCCCAGACGCAGGGCACTCTGCTCGTATTAGGGGTATTACTTTCCAACCGGTCACCTCTGGTGGCTCCCTCCCCCTTTTGTTTATCTTCCGATATCAGTCCGCCTTTCCCACTCTGCTTTACCTGCCCACTGGCGTCTTCTGACCCTGTAGAGATCCAGACGTGTATAATTCTGATCTCAGGCTGATTTCCTGGGTGATTGGAGTTCTTTAGTAGGTAATCAGCTCACTTTAGGGTACAGGTTGAAAAGGCGCCTCCTCCTACTTCCCCGCCATCTTGTCCCCCCTGTTTATTGATACATTTATATTTCTCTGTTTGGGGCAAATTGAAAGGGTAGCGGTGATCAGAGCGAAGACTGTCCCACTGACTTCTGCAAGTGAGCAAATGTGAGCAGTGAGCAAATGACTTTTCATCAAACTGATACATGCTGATCTGGTAGAAGTTCTAAAGGAAAAACCAGCTGTAAAGGACCCAGTGTAAGAAATAGCTGGATTCATTGGAAGAACACAAAGACATTCAGTGTATCTGAATCCCTGCTGAGATATAGTGGTGTGTAGACTCTAGAGAAAAGAGATGTGTTTGCAAAGTTGGGCTGGACCCTGATGGTGGGATTTATACACCACGAATAGGGTTTGATTTGTATTCTTAGAGTGGTAAGAAGCCATTTAAGAGTTCTATAATCTAATTGCAATGGAATTTTTTCTGGCTTCTGTGTGGTAAATGAACAGAAGTTGGGCAACAATTAGATAAAGAGACGTTGCAGAAGTTGGTGACTTGGAGTAAGGGAATCACAGACCACATGGAGATGAGTGGATGCATATGGGAGACATTTTGAGAGTAAAGTCAAATTATAATGAGGGGAGCGAGCACAATAATGAATGAATCTCAGGCTGATAATCTTTTCTTAGAGGCCAAACTCTTCCACTAGAGTTAAAGACCACCCCATCCTGTAGTTTAGAGTCATCCTAACTGTGGAACCAATACTAACTGTGGAACCAACCCTTTTCTTTGTCAAGTGGAATGTCAATCACCCAGGTCTGCCTTCCTGCAGGTGCTGTTAATACTTTCTGCCCTGCTCTGGTTACCGCTGGGCATGACTCTTGCCAACCAGACTCTCTTGGTCAGGCTCCCAAGATTACAAATATATTCCAAACAAACAAAACACCCAAACACTTAATTTTTTAAAACAAACTGGTGGTTGCCAGAGGGGAGGTGGGTAGGGTTGAAGTGAAGTAATTGAGTGGGGTTAAGAGGTAAAAATTTCCAGTTTAAAAAAAAAAAAAAAAGATTATGATGTAACCTTTCCTGCTATTCTTAGCTGTATCCTACAACCTGGAACAAATTAATAAAAACTGGAGCTAGAATAAACCCTAAAGAATATTTAGTCTAATCCCCTCACATGACAGAGGAAGGAATTAAAGTTCTGAATTTTAAGGTGACTTGTGCAGAATCATACAGCGATACCCAGCTCTAGAACTTAGGTCCATTTTGCAAGGGAGAACACTCTCATTTTGGGAAAACTTTGGCAGTTAAACCTATGCCTAAAAACTTAGATCAAGTGAAATTCCTTTAAAGTAATAATAGGATTGAGAGGCACTCGTTGCCAGTAGAAATCTGCATGGCCAAGGAAAACAACACACAACATTCATGAGTCATCATTGAAGAAAACTTGCAAAAAGTAAACTTGCTTTCCCATAAAGGAACAGGAAAGGAGGTCCTCAATAGAGATCAAATATTAGATGATGTAATTTTTAATATTTGCCAAACAAAGATGATCCATTGGGGTCTACTTATGCTAAATGTACATTTTTAGAAGTGGTATTTCAGGGTAAAATATACTCATTTTCAACACTTTTGATATATATTGTCAAATTGTCTTCCAGAAAAGTTTTATATTCTCGAGAGCAGCAAATGACAATGCCTCCCTTGTCAAAAATGCATCTCTGAATATTTTTGACTACTGCCATCAACTTAGCAGAAAGGAAAAAAGAAAGCTCAAATGAAAGCCAATCATAGCTGTGAGTTGTGGAATAAGCTAACCTCCTTTTTTTTCACCAAGAATTTTCTTGCCACAACTTTGTAAAGGGAATGCATGGATTGCAGACCTGTTGCCCAACATATCTGTTTTCCAAAAGCTGATTTATGATTCTCGGACATTTCAGAGTTCCAAGTCAAGAGAGTTGAAGCAAATGGAGAGCTTGTGCCTGACTCAGCCCCCTTTTCAACCCAGCCCTGTTCACCTCACATGCAAAGAGCTTTATGCACACCTACATCACACTCTGGTCTACTTTTTCCAAACTCTATTCAGGTGACTTCCTCAGCAGCTTCTCCTTGGCCACTTGTCACCCAAGCTCCCATATACTAGTGTCATGGGATATCCTGAGGGCACATGCACAGGGAAAAGGATCTTACAGGATGCTTGCTATTTGGATCTCGGTCCAGGGAAGAAAAGCCTATGCTTCTACGTGAGAATGCTCCTTGGACCCATGGACTGACTCCCTTGCCCCATGAAGAAGACTCAGTGGAGAAGGGCTAGGATAGTGTCTTCTAAATGTGGAGTCTAGGTCAGCGCCCTCTCTTATTGGATCTAAGCATGGTAATGTTTACCCAAGTTATAGGGACAACTAGTGAGGATTAAAAGGGATCAGGGAATTGGAGTTGGGAGGCAGGTTTTGTTTTTATTTTATTTTATTATATTTTAAACTAAAGTATAGTTGACACAAATTATGTTCATTAAGGTGTGCAGCATAATGATTCCACAACTCTGTGTGTTACACTGTATTCACCACAAGGGTAGCTACCATCTGTCACTATACAATGTTATTATAATTCCACTGACTATATTCCCTATGCTCTATCTTTTATCCCCATGACTTATTCATTGCATAATTGGAAGCCTGTATCTCCCATTCTCTTTTGCTCATTTTGCCCACCCTTTGCTCCCTGCCCCTCAGGTTCTGCTTTGAAATTGAGATTTCAAGGTAGCCATTTAAGAAGATAAAACTTGAATAAAACCTTAATAAAAGAGGAAGAGTTGGGACATCTGGGTGGCTCAGTCATTTAGCATCTGCCTTCGGCTCAGGTCATGATCCCAGGGTCCTGGGATCCAGCCCTGCATTGGGCTCCTTGTTTGGCAGGAAGCCTGCTTCTCCCTCTCCCACTCCCTCTGCTGTGTTCCCTCTCTTGCTGTGTCTCTCTCTGTCAAATAAATAAATAAAAACCTTTAAAAAAAAAAAAAAGAGGGAGAGTTAACTGTAAGTTATCTAGAGAAGAGTATTTAGGCAGATAGTAGCAGTAAGTGCAAAGGTCCTGAGGTAGGAGCATGCCTTGCATATCTGATGAACAGCAAGAGGCCAGTGTACAATGGAGCAGAATGAGTGAGAGAGACAGAAATGAGATGAACTCAGGGAAATGCTGGGGGTGGGGATGAAGTATGGAGATCATAGAGGGACTTGCGTGGCTCTGTAAAGCCTTTCCTTTTACTTAATGAAACGGATAACATTTTACAGGTCAGAAATGTAAGATGATTCACCTTACATTTCCAAAGAGCACTCTGATGGCTGGGTTGATAACAAATCCTTCAGCAGTGGAAGAATCAGAGGCATTAGTTAGTGGGAGATTATAGTTATTCAGGAAACAAATGTCTAGATGAGACACAGTTGGATTTTCGATATATGTTAGGATAGAGTCAGCTGGATCTATTCTGTGAGATTAGAGGTCAAGGGTGAGAAAAAGGAATAAAGGAGAATAAAATGTGGGAAAAGCAGCCTTTGGGGAGATAATACCAGGAATCAGTTTTAGATTTGTGGTTTTGATATGTCTACGATTTGATATTAAAGTAGTTATATGGATTTTAACAGTTGGATATATGATTGTGACATGGAGGACACTTGTCCGGGCTGGAGGTATACATTTGGGCTTGAAGATGGTTATTAAAAGTTATAAGACTGCGTAAATTTGCCGAGGGTATTAGCGTGAATGAACTGGGAAAAGACAGAACTAAGCTGTGGGTCCCTCAGGGAGAAAAGCAGGATCGGCAAGGAGGCTGGGGAGAGTGACTTTAGAAGGAAACTAAGCAGAGGTGGTGTCCTGCAAGCCAAGTGGAGAAAGTCTATCAAAGAAGAGGGAGGAATCAACCAGGTCAAAGGCTGTAGTGTTCAAGTGTAAGAACTGAACATTGGCCATTAGATTTAGCAACGAAGGCATCATTGTTGGACTTATCAAGAGTTTCCTATGGGCAAAAGCCTAACTGGAGTGGATTTAAGTTAGAAGGGATGGAGGGGAATTGGAAAAATAAATATAGACAATTATGTGAAAAGTTAAAATATATACAAAATTAACAAAAATGTATTTAAAATTCCAACTCTCTACTTAAAAATAATCATGGCTATTTTAGTATATTTTCCTTACATGTGTGTATATTATTAAAGACGTTTATACCTTAAACATTCCCCGAGTCATTAATTATTCTATAAAAGCAAGATTTTAATTATTATAAAAGCAATAGTCCATGACACTGCCATACCAGTATTTATTTAACTAATCCCTTAGTATTGGGTTGTTTTCTCATTAGTTATAAATGACACTGATATGATAAATGCCATCATACATAAAGCCTGGTAAACATCTCTGACTATATTTCATTAGAATAAATCCATAGACATAGAATTACAAGGTCAAGAGGTGTGAACATTACTTCTTATGATATATTCCCCTAATTTGCTTTCTTGAAAGGCAGAACCAATTTATACCCTTTTCATTAAAATATAGGAGGGCACTTTCTATCACTTGTTTGACAAGTGGAGGGTTTATAATTTAAAAACAGTGTTGTTTTGGTAGTAGGAAACTTTTAGTTCACTGGTACAGTTTGATTTTATTTGATATCTAATAAATGTGAATATGTTAATAAATTTGATTATCTTAATATCTTAAGTTTATTGGCTTTTTGTTTTTTTGTTTTGTTGTTTTGCCTATATAAGACAAGTTAGAGTTAACTTTTCCAAGTTGTTCTGGATAGTCATTTTACTCGTTTTTTTCTTATTACTTGTATTTTTTAATTAATTAATTAATTTATAGCACTAGCAGCGCGAGAGATAGAAGGAGAGGGAGACAGAGAATCTCAAGCAGACTCCACACTGAGCATAGAGCCCAGTGTGGGGCTTGATATCATGATCCTGAGATCATGACCTGAGCCAAATCAAGAGTCTGACACTTAACTGACTGAGCTACCCAAGCACTGCTATTACTTGAATTTTTTTTTAAGATTTTATTTATTTATTTGACAGAGATCACAAGTAGTCAGAGAAGCAGGCAGAGAGAGAGGAGGAAGCAGGCTCTCCACCGAGCAGAGAGCCCGATGCGGGGCTCAATCCCAGGACCCTGAGATCATGACCCGAGCTGAAGGCAGAGGCTTTAACCCACTGAGCCACCCAGGCACCCCAATTACTTGTATTTTTAATTAATATATTGCTAATATTAGATATTCACCTTGTAAATATACTGCATCCTTGCAGATATACTGCATCCATCCAGATATGTGTGTTAATTTTCTTATTTTCAGTTATGGTTTCATTGTAGAGAAAGTAAATCTAGTTTACATGCATTTTATATTGTGAGTTCACATAGAGTCATATTTTTCCCCAAAAGAAACAAACATCACAGTAGCATTAGTTGAATAATTTACCTTTCCATTACTGCTTTGAAATGTCACTTTTACTTTAACTTACAATGTTTTATAAAATTAATATATTAATATTCATATTAACATAATAAATACATAATATATTCCTGGACTTCTGTGTTTGTTAAAGGAACTCTTTATTCTTGCATAAGTTTCATATTCTTTAGTTATTTCTTTACAAAATGTGTCAAAATCTGGTAAGCCAAATTCCTTGGCTACTCTTGTGTATATATTTCTCCAGATAACTTTGGAACTATATTGTCTTTCATTTGTCCAAAACATGGTTGGAGTTTACACTGGAAATGCAATCTATCCCTAAATAAATTTAAGTACTCCTTTTGAAAAGTTTTATTTTTAAATTTTTCTTATTTATTTATTTTTCAAAGTATTTTTTAAAAGATTTTATTTATTTATTTGACAAACAGAGATCACAAGTAGGCAGAGGCAGGCAGAGAGAGAGAGGAAGGGAAGTAGGCTCCCTGCTGAGCAGAAACCCTGACATGGGGCTCTATCCCAGGACCGTGAGATGATGACCTGAACCGAAGGCAGAAGCTTTAACCCACTGAGCCACCCAGTTGCCCTTATTTTTCAAAGTTTTATGGTAGCATACCCAAGTCAGTAAATGTGCTGTATCACATTAATAGAATGGAAAGTTGAAATCATATAATCATTCTAATAGATGCAGAAAATCATTTCACAAAATTCAACATCATTTGTGATAAAAAGTCTCTACAAGTTGGGTATAGAAGGAACATATCCCAACATAATAAAGACTATATGTGACAAGCCCAAGGCTAATGTCATACTTACTAGTGAAAGGTTGAGAGCTTTTCCTTTAACACTAAGAACAAGACAAAGATATCCACTCTCACCACTCTTTTTCAACATAGAGCTGAGAGTCTTAACCAGAGCAATCAGGCAAGAAAAAAAGACATAAAGTTGTAGGATATGGTGTCAGTATACAAAGCCCAGTTTCATTTCTATACACTAGCAACAAATTATCCAAAAAGGAAATAAAATAACACCATTTATAAAAGCCTCAAAAACAATAAAATACTTAGAAATAAATTTAACCAAGGAGGTGAATGATCTATACACTGAAAACTATGACTCTGATGAAAGTAATAAATAAGACACAAATAAATGGAAATATATCCTTTGTTCATAGAGAAGAATTGATATTGTTAAAATGTTCATAGTACCCAATCTATAGATTGATTATATATATAATACCTAAAACTATATATAGATTCAATGCAATCCCTATCAAGATTCCAAGGGCATTTTTTACCAAAATAGAAAAAAACAGTGTATACAAAAAACTTGTGTGGAACCACAAAAGACCCCCAATGGCCAAAGCAACCCTGAGGAAAAAAAGAACAAATACACACACACACACACACACACACACACACACGGAACAAAATCAAGAGCCCAACAATAAACCCTTGCATGTGTGATCAACTAAATATTTGAGAGAGGAACTAGGAATATTCAATGGGGAAAGATGGTCTTTTCAATAAATGGTACTAGGAAAATCAAATTTTCACATGCAAAAGAATGAAATGGGACCACTAGTGTAAACCACTCACAAAAATAGGGTGCCTGAAGAGTTCAGTCAGCTAAGCATCCGACTCTTGATTTTGACGCAGGTCATGATCTTAGGGTCCTGAGATAGAGCTCTGCATTAGGCTCTGCACTGGGTGTGGAGTTTGCTTAAGATTCTCTCTCTCCCTCTGCTCTTCTCCACCCCACTCACACTCTCTCTTAAACACAAACACATAAACACACGCATATTCATAAAAATTAGCCAGAAATGCACTACAGACTTAAATGTGTGACCTGAAACCAAAATCCCTAGAAGAAAATACAGGGAAAAAGCTCTTTGACATTGATTTTACAATGATTTTATGAATATGGTACCCAAAACATAAGCAACAAGAGCAAAAATAAAGAAGTGGGAATTGTCAAACTAAAAAGTTTATGCACAGATAAAAAATCAGCAAAATGAAAAGGCAGCCTACAGAATGGGAGAAAATATTTGCAAGCCATATATCTAATAAGGGGTTAATGGCCAAAGTATATAAAGGACTCATACAACTCCATAGCAAAAACAAAACAAAAAACAAATGGAAAAAATCCCATGATAATCCAATTTAAAAATGGACAAAGATCCTGAATATACATTTTGCCAAGGAAGGTACTCAAATGTCTGACAAGCATGTGAAAAGGTGCAAATATCATTAACCATCAAGGAAATGCACATTAAACCCCTAACAAGATGTTGCCTCATAACTGTTAGAATGGCTATAACCAAAATGACAAAGGGTAACAAGTACTGGTGAGGATGTGGAGGAAAAGGAATGCTCGTGCACTGTTGGTCAGAATGCAAACTGGTACAGCCACTCTGCAAACCAATATGGAGGTTCTTCAAAAGATTAAAAGTAGAACTATCCTATGACCCATCAGTTTCACCTTTGCGTATATATCTAGAGGAAATGAAATTACTGTCTTGAAGAGACAGTCACATCCATGTGTTCACTGTAGCATTATTTACAATAGCCAACATTGAAACAACCTAAGTGTCCACTGACAAATGAACGGACAAAGAAAAGGTGACATATATTTAGAGAATGAGCTATTATTTCAGCCACAAAAGAAGAAATCCTGCCCTTTGTGACAACATGGATGAAATGAGGGCATTTTGCAAAGTGAAATAAGTCAGACAGAGAAAGACAAAGAGTGTATGACCTCATGTATATGTGGGATCTAAAAGAAACAAACTCATACAAAGAGAGAACAAATTAGTGCTTGTCAGGAGTAAGTGTGAACTTCCCTTGTGTCTGGACTCTCCCAACTATTCTAGACTGATGCACTAATATATATTTATATCTTAATGGTTTGTTAAAATTGTGTTGATTCTCCGTATTCACAATTATGGCAGTCAGGACTTTTCCTCATGATCTACCACAGATGATACCGTTTAGGTGCTTAGAAGAGCTTGTCTTCCTTCTCCATTCAGGTTATGAGGTTTCCCTGTGGCCTCATCTCTCTGATGAGCTCATAAAAACTTATGATTTATATTTTACATGGCTTTCTTTTTGAGTTGATGGGGAGTGGATTTTCTTTGTGGGTTTCTACAGACTAAATGGAAGCCAAAGTTCCAGGTCTTTGTATATGATGTTAAACACTCATCTTCTTCTCTTAGATTCTGTTTGTAGTACTTCAATTAAATTTGTTCAGTTTATAAACAATGATTCAGAGCACAGATAGCTTCCATGAATTCTTTTGTTTTTGCTCATGCCCGTAACACTGTAAGGATGAAGATTCTTAACTCCAAAGATTCTGTGCATCTCTGCCCATCCACTCTCAACTTGACTCTATTGAATAGGAGTAATGAAATGAACATGGTGGAAGACACAGTGCGGCCAGTTGGGGAGAAATGATATAACCTTGTCCCCACTGACCCATCATTGTTGTGTATGGAATGGCTATGGAGTATTACATGCATCTCACATAGATCTTGAGCTACGGTATCTGCCATTGCTGTCCATAAATGCCATATCGTAGCCAAACTGAACTACTGACCATTTCCCAAACATACTTGAATTTATTTGCAAATACTGATTTCCCTTTCTGTATTGACTTTTCCAGTCTTGAACTCCAATCCCCACCCACCCAGAAAATTTATAGTCACAATTAAAATGTCACCTTTTTGGGTAGTCTACTATGACCATTGATTCCACTTCTGTGTTTTCCTGAGTCTGTTTACCCTCTCTTGCACCTGCCTGCACAAAGTCTTGCAAAGATGAAAGCATAGATAACCTGCAAGGCAAACCTGATGGTCAGCCCAGATCCAGACTTAATGCACGAACTACTTCTTTATTAGTGAATAATATTTCCTTTCTGAATTGCTGAAAGAATGATAAATAAGTCTATATGGTGGTTGTTCTCCACTTATAAAGATCAAGTCTTTGAAGCCTTACTCCCTCTCAGGGAAAGAAAAATCTGGAAGTATTCAGTCATAATATACATAGATACATGATTTCTCTCAGGGTTCCCTAAGGTCCTCAGCTAATTGAAGCTTCAAAGAATAGGGTCTAGAGCTAAAGGTAGCAAGAAGGGACACAGTAGGGATGCTTAGAAAACTCCTTTTCTTAACTCACAGACCTTAGGGCCTATGTGTGTGATCCTGGCTTTGAGTGATCCAGAATGCCCTGTGTGTTCCTGTGTTCACAAACAAGTTCTCATTTGGTTTGCCAGGATTTATTTGCAGTTCCATGTCAGTATTTCTGCAGTAAATGAACCAGGTGCCCACATCATCTGTAACATTTTGAAAGAAGCTCAGTTGAGTCATGGAAATGTATCATGTTCCCTAGTCATTCACCAAGTCCAAGATCTAGATGGATCCACAGACAAGATTTATATTTTTCCAAACAAGACATCAGACACCCAACGTTCCTTTATCACAAGGAAATGGAAACAGCATTTGTGTTGCTTTCTGCTTTATGTCCTTTGAACAATGGGTCTGCCGCTAGTTAAGACCAAAGAGCTGCAGGGAGGGAGGCAAGAGGAAGCCGATGGCTTCCAAAAGCATGACTATGCCATTTATTTTCTCAGATCATATTTGAGACTTGATGATTTTCTGGAAGGAAATTTTCTTCCTCTGACCATAAGAGTAATTATTGTGTCTTGAGGAAACTGCTTAAATATTAAATTTTGTTTCCTTACTCTGGAAATAAAGTATTTACTCCTATAGATTAAACATATTCAACTGTAATGTTGAGTTGTTCTTGGCTACATTACGTATCACAAATCCACACACAGTGTTTTCTGGGTCCAATACAACGGAAGAAAAAGGCACTCAGTAAATGCAGCTATTAACTTTATTCTTTTCTGCTGTCTTTTACTTAGAGGTATACTCACTTACGTGAAATTGTGGGCTGGATACAGAAAACAGGGCTGCTGCCCTCATCTTTCATTGTAGCCTGAAAAACAGTCTAAATATACACAGTCCTAAAAACAATTGCCCTTAAGTATTGCCATAAAAACTTCAATTATTCTTTGTGGGTTTCCTATAACAAATGAAAAGTGGATAGACAGGGGAAATATGTGAAATCTTTAAAGCTATAATGAGAAATGAGATTGCTTCAGCTTGCTTGGACAAGGAAATATCAAAATAACCAATTTAGTGCATTCAGTAATACAGTGGCTTCTTGAAGAATTAGAATTAAAAAGCCATAATAATAGACAGTACATTCTAAAGAAAGTGACCTGACCATTTTTGGCTCCTTGTCTCTGTATTCCTACCTCCTCATAAACAGCCCAGTTAAGCAGCAAGGACAAAATGGAGGTGAACAATGGTTTGTTTCTTTTTTTCAACAGAGGTTGGCTAAATTCATTCATTCTTTTTCCACAGAAAATTGAGAGTTAGAAAGCAAAATCCTCTAAGATGGAAGAAAGAGAGTGGGGTGTGTGTGTGGTGGGGGGGGGTTGTATGTGTACCCTAGTGAAGCACTTTGGCCTCCTTCAAATGTGCTAGAATTCAAGACCTATCTAAATAATTTAATCAGATGAGATTCCTGGAGTGATTCACAAACTGCTTTCTTTTCCACCTTCCACGTGCCTCCACATGCATAAATGTGGACAGAGTGCTCAGACTACTTCTCAAGCATATGTATTTAGTCAAGAGACCCACAGCTTCCATGATGCCCAGAGAAGCTATGCTCCATGCTTGTACCTTGTACACAATGGCTTCCTTGTGAGTTCACCCTGTGACAAAACTTTTCCTCATTGCTTTCGGCTCCCAGGGCACCGGTCTTTCTGGTGTTTATGTTATTGTGAGTATACGTCCACCCTTCTGTCACAGTCCAAATTCCCAAGGTCCCTACGTCACCATCACCACCACAAAAGCGTATCTACCATGAGTTCTCTCTGGTTCCATTTCAGTCAACTACCCATTTATTCTTCAGGATAATGAAATCTTATCTTAAAAACACACTCCTGGGGTGCCTGGGTGGCTCAGTGCATTGAGCCTCTGCTTTTGACTCAGGTCATGATCTCAGGGTCCTGGGATAGAGACCCACATTGGGCTCTCTGCTCAGCGGGGAGCCTGCTTCCCCCACTTTCCCGCCTGCTTCTCCGCCTACTTGTGATCTCTGTCTGTCAAATAAGTAAATAAAATCTTAAGAAAAAAAACAAAACAAAACACCCAGAAGCCTCTTAAATCCAGTAGTCCTGCCCAGGAGCTGCAGTGGAGTCAATCTTCACCAGATAAACTCCAAAGCTACCAAGTTCTGGGTTTTTCAGTTCACTTTCCAGAAGGAAGTAAATTTATTTCCTAAAACCCTGTTTAGGAATGCATTTCCTCTTTCTTCTTATACTCTCTACCTTGTTTGTTTTTAAGAGATTTTCCTGAAATAAATAAATGCATAACTCCTGAGGAACTACCAACCTAAGCAAATATGCCAGGCATGACAGAGCAGAAAAGAAACGTCTTTGGAGCCAGGCTGACTTGGGCAACACAGTCTGTTTTTCTGTTAATCAAGCCTCTTAAAAAAAGTATCCTGTCTACATTTTATTTTTCTCATCTATAAAATGGGACTAATAAACATGTTCATAAATTATGGCAGATAAATATGAAAATATACAGGGAACATTCATTATAGTGCCTGACACATAGAAATATGCATGGCACTTTCTCATCCTTCTTTTCCACTAGCCTCAGACCACTTAAGCTGAGCTTAAAAGAGGAAATGTACAAGTAAATTTTAACCCACTGCCAGAGGAAAGTTCCTGTGTCTTACCATAAACTATAGAACCATACTTGTATTGATATTAATTATCTTCTTCCAAATATACTCTGGTGATTATTGCTACGATTTGTGTCCCCAGTTAAGTCAAATGTTCTAATCTTCCTAACTCCCTTTCTTTCCTTCTTTTTCCCTTCCTTCCTTCCTTTTTTTTCTTTTTAAGATTTATTTATTTGAGAGAGAGAGAGAGATCATGTGCAGGAGGGACAGAGGAAGAGAGAGAATCCCAAGCAGATTCTGCATTGAGCATGGAGCCCA
The DNA here is from genome assembly GCF_010015895.1 of Lontra canadensis. Classification (NCBI taxonomy): domain Eukaryota; kingdom Metazoa; phylum Chordata; class Mammalia; order Carnivora; family Mustelidae; genus Lontra; species Lontra canadensis. The sequence goes on from NW_022631133.1 coordinate 3,283,218, forward strand.
ACACAGGGCGTAATCTCACAACCCTGAGATCATGACCTGAGTTGAAACCAAGTCGGACTCCTAACCTACTCAGGTGCCACTCAGGGACCCCTATTTTTTTTAACTGAATTATAGTTGACACAATGTTACATTAGTTGCAGGTGTACAACATAGTGATGGGACACATCTATCCACTATGCTATGCTCTCCACAAATATAGCTCCCATATGTCACCATATGCTATTACTGTGTCATCGTCTATAGTCCCTGTGCTGTACCTCTTACCTCCGTGACATTCAATCTCTCTGATTTTATCAAAGAAGAAATGTACTAATATTTTTTAAAAATCATATATGAACACTTATTCCAAAGAGATCCACTAAACACGCTTCTGAACACCATATGTACTATCTTCAAGAAAACTAGAGATTGGTTAAGTTTTGCTTCCCTTTTTAGATGCTTATAAGAACTGACAGAAAACCTTTGCAATAACCAAAGTGTAATTCTTCCTTGATATTTTCATTTTCTCTACTGTTTACTGAGAGAAATCTGGCTTAAGTTAGAAAAGTAGTTGGCAATCAGTAAGCACTTCAGTTCAAAATGTTATAAACTGTCAAAAAACAAACTTTACAATGTGATTACCTCTCTTTGGCCTTATTACATCTCATAATTGAACTGTCACCTACTTGTTTTATTCATTATGATAATGGATGTGGTTGGTAAATGTATGCAAAGTATAGAAAGTCAGGTTAGGGCTTGTTAGGTTTCTAATTGGTAGGCTGTGCATTTGAGCATTTGGGAGAGATCAGTCAAAATTTGAGATCTGTTTAAGCAGATGTCTTGACAGGAATGATAACCCATTTACCATCTCTACAGTCAATAAAGTGTTTCCTTACCTCCAGATCCTGTTGCAAAATATAGTGTACTTGAAATTGCATTCAAAACAACTTCTTCTCCTTCTCCCCCTTTTCCTCTCCCCCTCCTCTTATTGCCTCCCTCTCCCGCTCACCCTGCCCCGTGTTCTTCCTTCCTGTCTACCTCCTCCCATCCTTCTCTCTACATGCCCCCTCCTCTCTTTTCTCTCATTCTCCCTCCTCCCTCTCTTCTCCTTCCTCATCTCCTCCTCCTTCCTTTTCTCTACCCTAGAACCATGTGGAAAACACAGCTTGCTAATGACTATACATTTCTGTTCTCACATTTATCAGGGGAAGTAATGTAGTCTTCTCAACTATTTCATTTTCTAGTGGTCCTGGCCAATTGTCAACAAACATGCTGTGTGGGCCCTCTGGGAATGATGCTAAAAAGAAGCTGACTCAGCTACTTCCCGGACTGTGAACAAAATGCTAGAAATTTGGCCAGCTTGGACCATGAGTTGACATTGGGGATAGAAGCCACAAGCTAGGAGGTAGAACAGAAAGATGGAAGAGATGTGAGTCCTGAGGACTGTGAACATTCATAGTCTTGACTAAATACTCCAGATTTCCTTTGCCTGAGAGAAAAAGAAAATCTTATTTTGTGTACACCCCTTCTATTTTCTTTTTTTATTTCTGTAACATGTAACATGGAACATAACAAATTCTAAGTGACACAAATATTTTCTGCCATCCAGCAGAATACTATTTTTGTGCTGGATGTTTTGATCAAAACGTAAAAAAAAAAAAAAAAAAAAAAAAAACCCCCCCCCCCTAAATACTAGTAAATGAACAAAAACAACAAGATAAAACAAGAACCAGGAGGTCAATTAAGTTTGTAACACATTTCAATCCAATGCTTTTATGGCCTATGTGAACACCCACAGTCTATAGGAGCAAACTAAAGGCTCTGTACATTACCATAGAAAGAAAAGCTGGTTAACATTGACCCAACCCTCCGGGAAATAATTATTTGTCCATGATCTTTTTCTCATGAAACACTTGTTAATGTTATGAGTAACTGATACCACTGAAACCATTTAAAAATAGAGCTGGAGCAGCCACTGCAGAGAAGCTCCCCTCCCTGCCTTTGTTTGAACTTGGGCCAGAACCTTTGGACCGGGCAAAATGGCAACAGTTTTAAGCAATTGCTGGAGAAGTCAGCAAGAGAACAGACGTCTGGAACACAAAAGTGGTTGTGGATTTGCTCCACACAGAATCAGGAGCCAATCAATGAGAAACCCAGAGTAGCTCAGCTTGTTAACACCCACAGAAAACTCTCTTTTTCTTTTCTTACCTCAACTAATTGCTCCCTTTCCTTTTTCTCTTCTGCTTTCAACCTCCAAGTGGGACGCTATTTGGGTTTCTACCTGAATCTCTGTTCCTTGACCTGAAATTCTTCGATCCCAAAATAAATGCTCATTTCCTTCTCACTGTAGCTCTTATTTTCAGGTTAACAACAGTTTATAGAATAATGGTCTTGGAATCATTTTAAGAATTATCACTTTGGAGACTGCACGGAATACTGGGCAGACCCAGGGAAATGAGGATCTCAGCTCTGGCGCTAAATGCCTGGTGAGTCCATTTTATGCAAAACAAAGGACTTTGAATTAGATTGCTGATAAGCTTTCAGCCCTAAATTTCTGTTCAGCTGACAGATTATGTCCGACAAATAGGTATCTTTAGGGTGTTCCTAGACTAACATATATGGAAGTAACCTACTTTCTATATTTAAAAGAAGCAGGAAAGAAAGTCTCATATTTTAAATTCTTCCCCAGTTTCAAAGAAACTTAACCAAGAATTAAATGTGGTAATTTCCTCACAACTTTGTTTCCTGACTTGCTTTACAGTTACCATAATTTTTTTTTTTTTTTCTCATGGCTGTGAGGGCTATGGTGGCATTCATGAGTTAATTAGATGATGAAGGAGGGTCAACTATTCAGATGGACCTTTGGAGATAATTGTTCTCTTTCAACTAATTTAAAACATTTCTAATTCTGACTTGAAATTGTTGACAAAAGCAATTGCAAACTAATGCTCCTTTCATCAAGGACTGGTTAAGTAAGGGCTGTGGCAATACACTGAAATATGATTCTTTACACTAAACAGAAATGTCCTCTAATCTGGCTGAATTAAGCAACTAAAAAAAAAAAAACTGAGAAGGAAAAATATGTAAAAACATTTCCACTTTTGTCAAACTTTCTTATGTATATAATTTTGATAGTTTTGCTTTATGAGTAGGAAAAATGGAAAAAGTGTACTAATTTTTTATAAAAATCTGCATTGTTGAAAGGCAAACTCACTAAAATAGCTTGATAACTTTTTGTATTTCACACTTTTAAATTGAATTTTGAAACATTTTCATATATTTTTGTCTTATAGAATTTAACTTAGTGTTCAACATCACTCAGCATCAGGGAAATACAGATCATAACCTCAATGAGATACCTCACATCAGTCAGAAATGACAGATGTTGGCAAGGATGAAGAGAAAGGGGAACCCTACACTGTTGGTGGAAATGCAAAGCAGTATGGAGTTTCCTCAAGAAGTTGAAAATAGAGATACCCTATGACCCAGCAATTGTACTACTGGGTATTTACCCCAAAGATACAATAGTAGTTATCTGAAGGGGTACATGCACCCTAACATTTATAGCAACAATGTCCACAATAGCCAAACTATGGAAAGAGCCTAGATGTCCTTCAACAGATGCATGGATAAAGAAGATGTGGTGTCTGTATACAATGGAATACTACTCGGTCATCAAGAAAATGAAATCTTGCCATTTGCAACAACAGGGATGGAACTAGAGGGTATTACACTAAGAAAAATAAGTCAACCAGAGAAAGACAATTATCATATATCTCACTGATATGAGGAATTTGAGAAATAAGACAGAGGATCATAGGGAAGGAAGGGAAAAATGAAACAAGATGAAACCAGAGAAGGAGACAAACCATAAGAGATTCTTTATTTTTTTTTATTTTTTTTATTTTTTAAAGATTTTATTTATTTATTTGACAGAGAGAGATCACAAGTAGACAGAGAGGCAGGCAGAGAGAGAGAGAGAGAGAGAGAGAGAGAAGCAGGCTCCCTGCTGAGCAGAGAGCCCGATGCGGGACTTGATCCCAGGACCCTGAGATCATGACCTGAGCCGAAGGCAGCGGCTTATCCCACTGAGCCACCCAGGTGCCCTACCATAAGAGATTCTTAATCTCAGGAAACAAATTGAGGGTTGCTGGAGGGGAGGGGGGTGAAGGGATGGGGTAGCTGGGTGATGGACATTGGGGAGGGAATGTGCTATGGTGAGTGCTGTCAATTATGTAAGACTGATGATTCACAGACCTGTACCCCTGAAACAAATAATACATTTTATGTTAATAAAAAAAAAACTTAGTACTATTTACAATAATAGGTAGTTTAACATGTGAAATTAGTCAAACACCATTAAAATTATATAACAATCATAGAATTATATATTTTATATCAGTATAAATTTATCAGTATAACAATCTAAAAAACTCAAAGGACACAAATCTAAATTTGCACAAAGGAGGAATGAAGAAGGGATTATTTACTATAACTAGGATTTTCTTAATTCAGTACTTTTCCTCATAGCTTTGCTCTAGATGGTTAAATCATCAATTCATTGAAAATGTATTTTGGCTGATTAAACATAGTTTTATAGATCTCTTTTGCAAACCTAAAGAAAGATATACCCAAACCCACATATGTAGAGTCACCTCTCTAAGACTTCTGTTTGTATTAGGTATATGGCTTGGATACAAGCCTATGGAAAACCAGCTGAACAGAATGTCTCTATCATTCTTTAAGATCACATAGACCAATGGTGAGAGTTGCAAGTGTAGGTCATGTATCAAATGCATTTGCTATCGCCAACAGCACAAAACACGACTGCTTGCTCCACTATTATTTCTTATCTGCTTTTGGTAGTATTTTTGGTTGCCTTCTAAGACTGTGAGTTTAGTTATTAACATGGCTCTGGTCATTCTGTGACACTTTATCAGCAAAAGTAAAGTGCCAACTCACTCTCTGTTTCTGTGGCCCAGTCAGAAGGATGGACAGCAATCACCAGATCACATTTGCTAAGGGGTACTTAAGTCAGGCCTGACCAGTTGTGCTGTAGGCTCCTTGGACAATGCACTCATGGCCTTGGCCTCAGGATACTCACTGAAAATTGGGTACAACAGATACAATTGATGATATAACCCACTTTCATTTCCTTGTCTTCCTTGCTAACAAAACCCTGACTTTGTTCAGTTACCACACGATCAAAGGAATGACTTCATCCACAGGTTGGGGTGAATTCCAGTTAGACTAAGACAATCATGGTAGTCCCATTTTCATGCTTTTGATCAGTCAGCATTGGACAAGTGACCCAGACCCAGATGAGCCTTCTGGAGGGGATTCCAAGATCTGTTTTCTAGCTCTTAAGGAGACACTGGGGAGATGTGTTTTGTGGCGTTATAGTTACTGATCTAGATTGAACATCTAGAACTTCTAAAGGCCTTTTATAAAATGAAGGGAGCCAACTTGAGGGCAAAGACAAAACACCAAAGAGGGTGAAGCAGAGAGAGGAAATATCCTGGATCTTTGGTGACACTTCCTTAATGATCATTCTACTCATCTGGAGCCACCCTGGTTCTAGAAATTTTGTTCTGAGAGACAATGCATTTTCTTACTTTTAGAGCCTATTTGAGATGGCCATTGAAAGTTATTGAAAGGTACCATAGCTGATATATGTAAATATATCAATATATACTGATATATACAATTTAAAATCTTATACTTAGCTTACAGAATTTTAGGGTTAAAACACATCTGAAAATTTACTGGAAGGAAAATAATATTTAAGTAAAAATGGGTACAGATTGATCATTTTATTTTTTCATGGCCCAAAACTATTTTATTGGCAAAAGTACTGTAAATAAATGCAGATGGTTGGTGATGCCATAGATTCTTGATGAGACATTACTTGAGGTGGCCAGGTTTTTTCTAAGCTTTCCAAAAATATATTTTAAAAATAAAGACAACTGGAAGAAGAAAAAAATTATGGGTTGTTTGGGGATATGAATCCCTAGCCAGGCAAGAGGGTGAGGGAGTTCAGACTAAGCAAATTTAAAGATTTTTCTTAATGTTGCTATATACTGTCAATCTATGAAATAAAATCTTGAGTCATCAAGGTGTGGAAAGTCCCCCACATCAATAAACTCTCTCTTAACCTGATACTCCACCTCCTTTCCAAACTAACAACCCCACACTCTTACCCTATTTCCCACCAGTACATATTGGCCAGGTCCCAGCTCTCAGTAAATTGTCATAGAATAAGGACAGTGGTTCCCCTTCCAGCCTATGCTGAGACATGACTCTAGCTATTGGCCTGCTTATAATGAGAGAAGGTGGAACAGATCTGGAAAAGGACGAACACTGTTTTATAAGGCATATGCTATAGGTAAAATTCTTGCAAGGGTATGTCCAGACACAGGTGAGCTGGTCTTCTCGATTCTAGGGGAAAGAGGATTGCTTCTGCTAGCGCCACGGAGTAGAGAATGTGAGGTTTCACGATACTGAGGCACAGCCACACAAATATACCAGGTCTCAGGATTTTACCTTTTCTCTGGTAAAACACTGAATTTAGTACAGAAGGTCTATCGAGCTACACAGCCAGTGTTCTTTGTGTTCCTGCTAATCTTTTAAATAAAACCTGGCCTGGATATCTAACACAGTACAATCTAATGCTGCAAAGGTGAAAGTTTCTTTAAATGCTGCCATACAACACTTACAGCATTGAAAGAAAGCCCTGACATGATAGCTTATTCATAGGATCCTATCTTCTCTTTTTTCTTTAAGGATTGATTCCAAGACAGATAGGGAGAACTTGCCAATACACGATCCTTATAATTGATATTGCTCTCATCTTGTTCACATGCCACAGCTACTGAATAATCCAACTCTTTCCCTTCCACATGTACTTCATCCCGATCCACGTGAGGTGAAAGAATTGGGATGCTCAGCATGCCGAAGGCCAATGTCACTTCACCAGCCCTGCCACGTGATGGGCAAGTGATCCATTTCTAGTATACCATTCTGTGGTTCTATTTTCTAGGATCACTTCAGACCCCAACCTCATGTGAGTTCCTCTAAAAGAAGAGGCCAGGGTTTGGGTAAGGGTAATTTATTTAGGAATTAGAGAATCCTAGGAAGCAGAGGGGAGGGAAAAGGAAGAGTGAAACAAGGAATTAGGAAGAGTCAATTATGTGGGTTGCTGCTGTGGGTTGGGTCGGGGGGGTGCGGATTCCATGGAGACCTCTGGAGGAATGTATAGCTAACTTTCCAAATTTCTAAATTGAGGCATATCATACACTTTCCTCCTTGATTATTTTTCCAAGTAAAATTCTATTGCATTACTTTTGTAATTTTGGTCATTACTACATCAGCTGAAGAATACTACAATGCGATTTTTTAAAATTTTTTTATTTTGAAACAGTTATAGACTCATGGGAAGTTGCAAAACAGCATAGCGTCCCATGCACTCTTCCTCCAGCTTTCCCCAATGCAATACAGTTTTAAATCATTCTCCATCTCAATTTTCCAGACTATATATATAAAGCTATAAGATTAAACTTTAAAAAGTGTGTACCTGATCAAATATAAATATTCAATTTCTCCACATTGGCTATTGTCTGTCTTGCTTTTAAGACTCTTTCCCTACCAATTCTATAGGTTTAGTTCTTTTGTGGGGTTCATTCATTTACCAAATACTTATTGAGAACTTACTAATTGTTTGAGATATAGTAGTGAACAAGGTTAGCAAGATGCTTGTCTTCCAGAAGGGAAGATAGACAAACAGTAAACACTCTAGTCAAGAAACATACTAACAAGTTACTTAAGGCCAGATTATGGTAACTCTGATGAATGGTACAAACAAGCTGATGCTACGTAGAATAACTAGGACAGTCCTCTCTGAGGAGATAACCTAATGTTGTACCTAAGAGATTTAAATAGACCAGCTCTGGAAAGGAAGAGAGTGGGGAGAGAATATTTTAAGCAAAGATAAAAAAAAAAAAAAAGTACAAAGGCCCCATTATTTAGGCCTCGATTTGAACAAGAAACAGAAAGGAAGCCAGCCACTGAGAAATGAGAATGAGAAATAGTTTAGCGAGGTACACAGGAACAATACTGTGTAGGATTTGTGGTCTATGGTATGAATTTAGGATTTTATTCTAGCTGTAATGATAGATTAGTGGAGGTTTTTGAGCAGGGTAATGACATGATCCGGGTCATGTCCAAGGACAACACTGTCCAATAACACTGTCAGCAGCAATGGGAATGTTCTTTGTACTGTTCGGTATGGTTGCCATATTGGATGAAATAGGTAGCTATTGAAATGAGGTTGGTGAGAATAAGTTATTAGAATTTTAAATTTTCTTTCATTTGATTTAATTTTAAATAACTGCATATAGCTAGCTGCTACCATATTGGGAAGCAGAGCTTTAGAAACATTATTCTGGTTGACATATAAAGAATGAATTGAGGGCAGAGGTAAAGACAAAAGTGGGTATGGAGATAGCAACTGGGAAACTACTGACGTAGTCTTGGCAAAGGCTAATGGAACCTCGGACCCTCTTGGTAGCAACGTTGAGGACAGGTGGATGGTTTTCAGATATTTAGAAAGTAGCCAACAGGACTTGATGGATTAGTGTGGGGAGGAATGAAAAGAAAGTGATGACCCAAAGATGACTTCTTGTTCTTTGGCACGAGCAACAGAGTGGCATTTGCCAATGATTAAAGATCATGAGATTAAAGGAGAAAAAGATCTGGGGCAGGAAAGAAAACATCTCCCTTTAGATATTTTAAGTTTGAGGAGTTTATTTTTATTTTCTTAAGATATCTATATATTATTACTCCTCACTAGTCTTTGTTACTCAATGATTTAGATGAATGAGACAGGTCATCACCTCTAAGCAGGTTCTACATCTTTATTCTATCTGTGCTTTGGCTATGATGGTACCTCTTTTTGAAATACCATATCTCATTTTTATCTGATTATGTTCCATGCAACAGTAATAAACATTTCTTGCCTATTTTTAGCCAAGACAGTTGAAAAGAATATATTTTACACGATCACAGAGACATGTGTTTTGAAATGAGAATTTGAGGGAGGATATTTAACCTAACTACATATGATGCCCTCTGACATTCTCTTTCCTATTCACTTTGATTTCATTGCTTAAAATACTGCATGTATTCAACAAATTTATTTTTCTACCACCAGAGTAAAGGCCTAGAGTTTGAAATTCACTTCTCCAAGACTGATGTCAGATATTGGCTTTACTCCTTCTTCTAAGGCTGCTTTTACTGCTTCTCTGTGCAGAAACACACTCTGCCTCTCTTATTTACCATACTTAACCTTTCCTTAATGATACTCATTTACTTTTCTTATCCATCTGATTCACTAACAAGTTCACAATGAACAGATAATGATTATCTTTCATATTGCATAGAACAACATTGGTCTTCAAATAGGTGTGAGATTGGGTTGAATTGGAAGATGGATTCTACTGTCTTGTGTGTGACACCACATCACCTTAATACCTAGCCACTTCGTGCTTTCAGAGAGCAGAGCTAGCTCCTGGCCCACGAGCAGGACTCTGCACTATGAGACTCACACTCAACCAGCAATGAGCAAGAAGAACAACTTCCATAATCCACAGGCCTTCTGAATTTTAGAGCTGTATGAAAAGGCAATTAAGAATAAGTGAAGAGATGGGGTGCCTGGGTGGCTCAGTGGGTTAAAGCCTCTGCCTCCAGCTCAGGTCATGATCCCAGGGTTCTGGGATCAAGCCCTGCATTGGGCTCTCTGCTCAGCAGGGAGTCTGCTTCCTTCCTCTCTCTCTGCCTGTCTCTTTGTCTACTTGTGATCCCTGTCAAATAAATATATAAAATCTTTTATAAAAAAGAATAAGTGAAAAGAATATAATAGTTTGTAACTTCTGACTTAATATTTACCCAACAATTACATTTAATAATGCTAAGGCAGCAGGGCGACTCATTGAGGAAGCTGTATCTCCAGTGTTTTGCCCTTCTCCAGGACAATTCATCCTGAAAGTCTATACATTCCAGATGCACAAATAGTCTTTTTGTGCATTTGTTGGCAGAAAAGAGAAATTTCAAGGTGCCCTCTTTGTCCAGGAGAAAATCTCTAAACAGGTTTTTTTGTATTTGAAGACCTTAGACTGACTTCAGTGATTAAGCTGGATTTGCCAAAGGTAGAGGAAGTTTGGTGATGGGAAAGACTTGGAGAGGGTGCCACTGGATCCCTTACAACTGGGAAAGAGGATAAGGATTTTCTGGGTGACACAGAGAATTGTATCTTCCAAAACATAGTTCCTTTAAAGGAGAATGAATTCTGGAAGGGGATGTCTGTGTGGTGGCCAGTTAGTACTGAACACTGAGCTCTGTAGCCTTGGCCAGGAGCCTTCTATATTCAAACCTGGCCCAGTGGGAAAAAAATTTCCAGTGTCATTGTTGGCATTAGTTGACCAATGGAAACAAGCACAGATCTCAACACTGGCAACTGGGGCCTGTCCCATTTTTTATGATATATTAAAAGGCGATACAGGTCCCAGGGTTTTTATATAATAAAAGGGGTGGATATGGAACCTTGAAAACTGGCTAGATTTAAAAATTCCACCAACCTTGGTGTTCAGAAACTTCAGCCAATATTTTAAAAATTGATACTATCTATATTTCAAGTACCATGGAGAACACCATTTCTGTTCGACAATAGTTAAAAGTTAAAACAAAAACAGAGAGTTCCTAGTGTTCTAGAGGTGTCTGGCTCAATATACTTATTTTCATTCTATTTCAATAAAATAAAGCAGGCCAAATAAATGGCTTTCTTATAAGTGTTAAGCTCCTTTCTCTCCAATACGTTGGAAAATCAATATTGCCTTGTCGAAGACAATGCATTGACCCATTAGGTATTAGTGTGTTTCCTGTTAAGAAATACTTACAATGTGAATTCTGTCATTTGAAGTGAACAGATTAATGCTTTGCTTATACAGATGCTATAACGTATAAAACCAAAGGAGGCAAATCTTTTTTGCCATTGGCCTATGGGAAGGAGACTTCAGGGAAAAATAACACACTATTATTTCTCTCATCTTGAAAGCAACAGTGACTAGCAAAACCTTCTCTTCTGGGGCGCCTGGGTGGCTTAGTGGGATAAAGCCTCTGCCATTGGCTCAGGTCAGGCTCCCAGGGTCCTGGGATCGAGCCCTGCATTGGGCTCTCTGCTCAGCAGGGAGCCTGCTTCCCCCCACCCTCTCTGCCCACCTCTCTGCCTACTTGTGATCTCTCTCTCTGTCAAATAAATAAAATCTTTAAAAAAAAATCTTTCTTTAGCTTCTGTTCTCTTCTTCCTTTTATACAAATAATACTTAAAAGAATCATAATCTTTGTCTCTTCCAACACAGGACTACATTGCGGCATCTAATCTGCTCATATGAAAGTCAAAAATGTCCTTCATTTCTAGGTCAATGGCTAATTCCTGTCCCTATATTTCTTGACCTATCAGCAGCATTTAACTCAGATACATCCCCACTGCCTCAACACAGACACTTCACGCACTGTTTTCACTCAGCTTCCAGACACTGTGCTCGTCTGCTTTTTCTTTCATGTCTCCGAAACACCCTGCTCAGTCTCTGCTGGTTCATTCCCACCTCCCAGATTCCAACTGTTGGAATGTCCAGGCCTCAGTTTCAGGTCCTTTTTTTCTACCTATATTTGCATGTTCTCATGCAGTAGCCGGGTTTTAAATACCACGGAGATGTGCATGATTCCTAAATATTTATCTCCAGTATGGATCTCTCTCCTGAACTTGAGGCTTTAATCTTGCTGTCTTCTCAACATCTTGGCTTGAAAGTCCAATAGCATCACAAACAAGTATGGGTTGATCAAAAATGGAATGCATAAATAAATACCTTTATGAGAGGGACATTCACAAGTCACAGTCTATGTCGACTACGGCTTCCAGTGTTTGTCTTGTATGATTTGTTACAAATTTATTTTTCACCTTCTCTTCCTCTGACTTCTAAGTAGACCTCAAAGTAAATGCTTGGTAAACTCTGGGACTTAAATTTTGGGCAACAAAGCATTTAATCAACTAATCAGAAAGCTTACTAAAAACTCTAAGCAAGGAACTTTGACTTACTGGGAATTAGAGGAGAAGGAAGAATTTTTTCATTCACTCAACAAATATGGGTCAGGCTCTGTTCTAGGCACTGGAGAAATAGCAGTTGATAAAGTAGACAAGATCCCTACTCCCCTGAGATTTGCCTTATAATGGGGGCAGGGGAAGCAGCAGAGGAACAGGCAACAAACAAAAGCAAAGAAATATGCAGCACAGGAAATGGCAATAGGGCTACGAAGAACAACAGTGCAGGAAATGGGAACGAATGAAGTGAAATGGCTTCTATGTTAGACAGGTTGATCAGGTCCAGCACATGTAGGGGTGAGGTCTTAAGAAAGGCTTGGGGAAAGGGACAGACAGAACCATGCACGTTCCTAGGGAATGAGGTTTCCAGACAGAAAGCACTGGCAGGGAAAGGCTCTGTAGAAACAGACTGCTTAATGTGTTTGTAAAAATACAGTGACTACTATACAGGACTTGATTGCTATTTGGCTTTGTTTCCTTCTTCCCCTATGCACAGTAAATTAGGGAGATCTTCACAAAAGTATCCAGCACATCCATAAAATATATGATTCTAGTCGAAAGAAGATTATATCATTTACATACTATACTCCCTTTCCTTTTCTACATTAAAAGAAATCAATTGTTTGCCTAGGTAAGAATGGGAACACAAAATGACAACACAAGCCATTTTAATGGAAGCATCAATCAAAGCCCAGTGTGATACTGTCTGTGGATACACAATGCGGTAGCTGAGTAGAAACACAAATATGCAGGCTCATTTCTATTTCTCTGGAATGTTCAGCACAAGATGTTTTCTGGTAGGTAGAACATTTGTCATACTGTGTTTATGACCGCAAAAATGGATTTGGACAGTTCTTATTTTCCTTCCTCCTCTCAAGAACAATTTAAATTAACCTAAATCAGAATATTTGGACATATGCTTTCCCTCTTGTTACACAAAGTATTCTATTTTGTTATTATTTCTATTTTAATTTTGAGTTGCATTCTCTGGCAAGTGTTCTTTCAACGCTTAAATCTCATTGCACCGTGACACACTATTTGTTGGTTACTTTGGGGTGTTGGGAGGTTATGAATGAAGAAAACATTACCATGTTATTTGTTGAGAAAAAGCTGTCCTCATTTTTCTGGGAAGCTCATTGTTCTAGACAAAGCTGGCAAGAGATGGAAAAGGGTACAAATTTCCTTACCAGGCAGTGAGGTTGGCCAAATTACTCCAAGCAATCTATGGATTCAAACATGGTCTAGCCAAATTGTCTAGTTTCCTATATTAATAAAGATTTTTAAAAGACATTTTCTATCCTGGAGAAGATAGGCTAATTCACATAAAAGAGCTGAAATAATTATTTGCTCATAGAGCCTTTGTTTCTTAAATTCTCTGCTTGCCTACTGCAAATGGTTCTGGCTAGTTCTCTGGTTCCACATTTCTCACTTTTCTTGTACCTATACACAAATAATTTGTTACTTCTTCTTGGTAATTTGTGCTGCAAAAATCTCAAAAAAAAGAAAAAAAAATGAATGAAGTACATCACAAAATTATCTTCCTATATCATCCTTTGAGTTATTAAGTTAAAACAGCCCTCAGTGTCCTGTAGTAATAATTATTAAAATCATCCCCAGTTTAGAGGTTAAGAAATAATTAGGACTATCCAGTAGACTCCTAATGATAAATTGTATTTTGCAACAATGAGGAGGTAAAGGTATATTTTAAGAAAAACAACATTGAACACATTGAATGTATGTATATGGGCCCTCTAGCCCATATTTTATAATGAACACCCACTCACAAACAACAAAACTTTTTTTTGCCTATGAATATGCATTTTTGGCCAAATCAGTGGTTCACAGGCAACTCATCCCTCTCAGTTAGTAGAGCTGACTTCATTCCACTTCGTGGGTTCTGAAACCATGGGGTGGGGCAGGCGCTATGGATAGTGTCAGGTCATAAATTAGGAAATATTTCGTTTTATCCCTGGTGATTTGTTATATTTATCAATAATACCTAGCTTACAAGCATCTCCAGGAGCATTTTAATTCCATTTCCACACTGGTAAAATGTACTAGAAATCACAGAGCTTAAACAAGAAGAAAAACAAATCACGGCACTTACTAAGGTCTGTAGATTAGCAGACTTTGTCTTCACTCTGCTTTAAAGGGTTCTGCCTTTGCTGTCACAGTTTCTTATCATCCCCTGCCTTTCACAGAAAATTTTGGTAGTTTTCCCAACTCCTATTAAGATCGATGTTGGAGAAGGGAGCAGTAATACACGGATCAGAACTCCTGAGAGCAACGTGGGGGAACGCTCCCGCTGCCCATCTTCCTGAATCCCTACTGCGCTGACCCAGCCAGACCCAGCTCCAATGCATCCAGCTCACACAGAACCAACAGGGGCCCGTGGCTGAAGAAAAAGTACAGTCATATTTACTTACCTCATCGTAAGTGTTTATCAGATCTCCAGTTGGGCCTCAACACTGTCCTTCAAACATTATTTCCCTCGTCAGTAGACTTCTACCCTCAGACCCTCTTCTCCTGCTCAAACCCTCAACATCCTCCTCAGAGCCTCTCTCTCAGTGTATGGAAATATTTATTTTATTTTTTAAAAAATGAGACCACTAGAAAAAAATGTTCTTACCTTCTCCTACCAAACCTACTTATTTGCACCCGAACCCAGAGAGTTAGTCCTTCTGCAGGTTTTAAGAGGGAATGGTTTCTGATTCTAATTAATCCTTCTATTTATATACCAATCACTGGTTAGTATACATCTGTGTAGAACATTCTGCGTTTCTTTTTCAAGTGTCTTGTTCCTTAAAACAAACAAACAAAAACCTCTCTTTCTTTCTTCCCTTTTCCTCCTCCCCACTGTTCCAACATTTCCCCCCACCTAGGATCATTTAAATCAGACTAGGGGGGTATCTCGGTAGCTTAGGCAGTTAAGTGACCGACTGTTGATTTTGGCTCAGGTTATGATCCTAGGGTCCTGGGATCCTGGGTCCTAAGATCGAGCCCCCACATCATCTGCTTGTCCCTCTCCCTTTGTTCCTCCCCTGACTCACACTCTCTCTCAAATAAATAAATAATCTAAAAAATCAGAATAAGGGCAACTATCTCCCATCTTTACACAAAACATCTGTCTAGACCCTACATTTCCAACTAGCACAGCCTGATTTCATTGTTCTCTCTTCCAGCAAAATCCTTTGAAAGCATTATCTATGTTCACTGTCTCTTTCGCTTTTTAATCTCTCTAGAAATTCTTCCAATTGGATTTTGTCCACACCATAGTGAAACTACTTCTGCCAAGGTCACAAAAGACCTCCAACTTTCCAAATGCAATGCCCAGTTCTTGCTAGTTGCTCTACTCAACTGTTTGCAGCACTAGATCGAGCTAATCTCTCTCTCATTCTTTAAAGGTATTCTTCACTTGGCTCCAGGTGTCCACTACCTGCCTGGACCCTTCCTATTAGTCTCGCTCATTAGGTCTTCCTCCTCTACCTTTCAGTGGTGGCATGAGTAGTGTTCATTTGTCCACATGGCTCCTTTAAGTAATCTCAGGTCTTACACCTTCCTAACATGCAAATATTCACAGATGACTCCCAAATTTATAGCACATGAGTGCCAGATTTTAAGAGTCCAACTGCTTATTTGACATCTCTAGTAAGATGTCCAATAGGTACTTAAATGGGGTATACTGAAAATATAACTCATGATTTCTCTTTAACCCTACAACTCCATTTCACTAAGTCTCCAACACTTCCCCAACCCGCTTGACACCAAAGTGGTAGGTAGTTCTGTATTTTTTACCTCTAGATTATTACTAGAAATTTCTAGATTTTTCTAGAGAATTTAATATTAATTAAATTAATATGGTTAAGGTTAATTAAATTAATATTAAATTAATATTGTGCTTTCCTGTTTCGTTTTAAAAGATTTAAATATTCTTTCCATGGTGAGACACAATACGATGACACTTAGAAGAAAGGCAGAAATTTTGTTACTTCCAGCTCAGGATGAGAGAAAGCTACCAGGTAGGGCCCTCTGGGGGTTGTAACAGGGACAGGATAACAACAAACCAAAGTTATAGGGAGAGGTTTTCCTAAGGCGAGTGGGGTGGGTTACCTAGATTTGGCTGCATCCCTGGAGACTGGCTAATTGAATAATTTCTCTGGGACCTGGGGCACAGGACCTGTCTCTAGATGTCTGGTACTTGGCCCTGGAGAGACAAGAGTAGGTGCATTTGGCCCAGATAAGGGAAGTGACTGCGGTGTGGAACCAATCAGCCAGGCAAGAAGGGGAGCTAATTAGCCTCCAGCCAGGGTCTCAAAACTAGATCAGGAAAGAATTAAAGAGAAGAAGAAAAAACTGTATTATGCACTTGACCTTGTATCATACGTACACATGCTCTTGTCCTGTTTTACCATTTTTTGGTTTCTATTCTGATTCCTTTAGTTAAGGCACTTTACTATTTTTTCTTTCAGATGAAGTGCTTGGATGATAGTTTCTCTTATAGTTTCTCAAATATTTTTGTCTTTCACCCTGAAATGAAATAAAATCTTAGCTGGGTTCAGGATTCTTGAACAGTACCATTTTTCTCGCAGTAGCTGATGGCTGCTCTTTCACTGTCTTCTGGCTTCCAGGGTTGTAGATGATGATTTGGATGTTTTCCCTTTTTTTTTTTTTTTTTTTTAACCCTGAATCTTATAATAACATTTTTTCCCTTTCTCTTTTTTCTCCCTTAGAGTTCAGATATTTCACAGGATGTCTTTAGGCATCATGTCTTTTCTCATCAATCTGGCCTGGGGCTCAGAAAGCCTATTTAATCGGTGGCACTGGGTTTTTAGTTCACACAAAAATTTCCTATTATTTTTCCTTTTATTGACTCACCAGTCTCTCTCTCTCTCTTTTTTTTTTTTTAACTTCCTGGTAGTTCTTTTAATCTTATATTAAATCTCTTGTTATGACCTCCAAGATTTCTTTTTTTTTCCCTCATGGTTTTGCTTTGATTTCTATGCCTTTTTTTTTTTTTTTTAATCTGTGCATTTAAAGTGTTTCTTGCACTTGATCTTCAAGGACACACGTTTGAGTAGTAAACATCCTTTCCTTCAACTCATCTCGGGTATTGTTTGGTTGATAAATTGTGTTGTTAATCTACAAATATCCTTTCCCTGAGTGTTCTTTATACTTAAATCCCCTTACATACTCTTGTGATTTCTAACCAGTTGTCATCTGGGTCCCTCAGCAGCTTTACTTCCCTGGATATGCATTTGGGCCATTCTTTCTTTGAATGTGGTCTCTGTTAGGTGGGTTGTCCTTGTCTTTTTTCGACTGCTGAGGGTCAGGCCACAACTGGGAAGCGTCCCAGAGGTAGTGGGAGTCAACAGCATCTCCACCCCATAGATGGACAGTATAGAAACAAGATGGGTCATCACGTCCTGCAAAGGCCCTGGAGTGAGTCACCAGGAGTGTGGCTCTGTGGTATCTCCCAGCCTTGGGAACAACCCACTTAGCTGTCCACCTTACCACCACTTTTAGAGTGAGGAAGACGAGTTCTCTGCAGACGATGGAGTTTCTCACTATTCTCCTTATTCGGATGACAAAAGTACCCAGACTTCTCTTCAATGTCTCTGCAGCCCCAGAAATCAGTGGCCCACTCATTACTCTCTAGTACTTTATCTTGCTTTGTTCTTATTAGGTCACTTCTTTATATGTAAATTATCTCATCAGAATAAATGCTCCATGAGGCCAAGACTGTATGGTTCATGGTTCTCTCTCTAGTGCTTGGCACATTATGTGTTCCATAAATATTTCCGAAAGTTTAATGAATTAAGGAATGAGAGTCTGGAAGAAAAGACTAGAGGAGCCGTGGGAGAAATAGCTATAAGGAGAGAGAGTGATTAAGGGATGTTGCTGTGGAGAACAGGTGTGAAGAAATGTCAAAGTGTGTGAACAATGTGGACCTTTCCTGAGGTTGTTTTTCTTTTTTCCACAACATTCCTCTACAGACCTGGGGTGCATAGTGTTACTGATTCGATTAAACTGATAGGACTGTCTTTATGTGGTTTGTATATGATTTTAAGAGTAAAAATAAAAAAGAACGTGTTTTACTCATACATATAATCAATCAATGCCAATGAGAAACTTCTAAATGGTAACATTAGCGAATTACAGATTTAATTTGAAACTTCAAACCATTTGGGAGTAGACTCACCCAGCCTTAGTGAGTAATCAAATTAGCAGAACACATATATGCATTTATATATGTCTACTTTGGTGTTTCAGGGAGAGGAACACACTTCCAGAGACCGGATGTTAACATGGATAGAACCAAAAGGAAGAAGGGAAAGGAAACTCTGAAAAGAACATTTGGAAGAGGTACAGGAAAGAAAGAATATTGCTTCTTTCCCTCCGGAGCACAGCGCATAACTTACCCTACGATAGTGTAGTATATCAGGAAAAAAAAAAAATCAGGGAAGATTTATTTTGCTTCGTTTTTAAAACACACTAGAAAATACCGAATATTTAAATCTGCGTTAGATGAGATTTATTTGAAGGACTTCAAACAGATGAAAGAATATCAGAAAACATTTAGTTTTCTAATTCATTTGCATAAGATCTGCAATTGTGTGAATTCATGTAAATTTTACTTAACATGTGGCAGAGGAAGGAAGGAGACATAGGAGATCAAACAGATTCAGTAAGTAAATACATTGTATTAGAAATATCTGGGGGCTCCTGGGTGGCTCAGTTGGTTAAGGCACTGCCTTTGGCTCGGGTCATGATCCCAGAGTCCTGGGATCGAGTCCCATATCGGGCTCCAACTCCACGGGGAGTCTGCTTCTCCCTCTGACCTTCTCCCCTCTCATGCTCTCTCTCTCTCTCTGTCTCTCTCTCAAATAAATAAATAAAATCCTTACCAAAAAAAAAAAAAAAAATCTGGGAAAGATTTGAGTTAATGAATTTCTCAGGTAAGTCAGGCATGTTAGACATGAGTTTGTAGGTCTCTCTCTCGCTATAGTTGGAGACTATATATAGACATCCTTCCTTAAATGAAAAATTTTAAACCTGATGGGTTCCCATAAAAATTAATGTAAAATCTGCACATACTTATAAACTTCATGCCTATCATGTATTATCTGTGGAGAGTAAAGCAAAGAAAAAACCACCAGCTGTAAACACTCGAGAGGAACTGAGTTTTCATCCTGATTTGTATACAGCTTGGTTTCTTAACATTTGGCGGTCTTAGATTTCCTTTTGCCGAAAGAGTTTAACTATACAATCCTATTGCTTTCCAACCATATATTTTCATGACTAGAATGAGCTCTGGCTGAAGAAAATTTCTGATTACATTCAGTCCTCCTTGTGGAATTTGTGTATGTGGTGTGTGTGTGTGTGTGTGTGTGTGTGCATCTATCCATGTCTGTATGCACATACACAATGATGTGTATATTCACTGGGGCTCACTCAAGTGAAGGCTTTGGCTCAAAATGTAAATTTTGACTGAGTGCAGCTACATGTTTATGAAGTCATCGATTGTTTTAAGCTCCCAGGGTCTAAGGAGAACCTATTAATTCGACAGCAAGGATGTGGGAATGTTTAGGTGCTTGTTCGACATCTGTTATCACGGCACCACAATTTCTGTAGAACTGACTAGCTTATCATGTGCAGCAGGCGAGCCATGAGCTGGATGGGTGAACCTTGTTAAACAAAATGTACCACACTTACATTACCCACATTGGTGAGGCTTTAAAAACAGGGTTCTTTTTCCCTAGAATGTGAACACTCCTGTAACTATGTACCTATGTATGCTATGCAGGCAAATAGGTGTATTGCTTTGCAAGTAAGTCTGAGCCATTCTTCATTTTGTCAATTTAAACTTTTTCATAGACTCGCATACTTGTTAGAGCACTATCACTCGTGGATTTAAAAGGCCCTGGTAATTTGCCCTTAAAGATGCAGATTTCCTCCCATAAATCTCTCTCTCTCTCCCTCTTTTGTTTTTCTTACACAGTAAATTGACAATAAATGTATTGTGTGTTTCCATTGTTGAACAAAATAGAACTTGATGATTATATTTTAATGAGGGCTGTGGTTTCAATGTGTGAGCAAAGTAATTGCTTAGAAACCCTTTGCAGTCTTATTCAAATCAGATTAAATATCTGAATACTATACCAGAAAAATAAGAGGACAATTTTCAACCATTCTTAGTCACTGAATAAATAGAAAGGAAAGTGAAATTGCTCATGTCACACCTTATAATTATGTCTCTCCTGCTGAGGTATCCCAAAAGGTGCAATTAAAAGATAACTATACAGAAAATAATGGCTTAATTTAATATTGAAAAAGAAATACAATGATTTTGAGTATTCAGAAAGTGCATTTGTTTCTTGGTTCTCCATCATAGTCATCTGCCCAGTGGATAAACTCTTCTTGAACTAATTAACATTAATGAGGGACACCATTCAGATGGAATTACATAGTCTGTAGCTGAACCTAGGATTTAGAAAATCTTAAAAGTTTTATGTCAGACATAGAAGAGGACTCTTACTCTTCTTTATTGTTTTTGTGGTGTTGTTTAGAAAGTATACTTTCCACCTTTAGAAGGACAAGAATGATACTAAATACTAAAATACTAAAGACATTTGGTTACGTTCCATGTATCAGTTTCCTCCTGCTGTTCTAACAAATCACCACAAATTCAGTAATTCAAGACAACACACATTACGCTATATAGTTCTTCACCTAGAAGTCTTAAATGGATCTTACTGAGTTAGAATTGGTGTTGACAGGCCACGGTCCTTTGGGAGTGTCTAGGAGAGAATTCTTTTCCTTCTCTTTTCCAGCTTCTACAGGTCCCTGCATCCCCTGGCTCACTCTTTTCCTACACCTTCATCGTCAACATAATAGACTGAGTCCTTTCCATGGGGCTTATTTCTCAACTTGATGTTTGCCTTTCAATCTGATGATGTTTTCGATGTAAAGATATTTTTATATCAGCATGGTCATAGACACCAACTTTAAAAAAAAACATTCATTATTCATATGCCTATATGTTATAATTACATATCAGCTGAATGTTTTCTGCTACTTTCTTCAAATTCATATGGTTTTTAGTTTTAACCAAAATACATATTTTAGCCTACTTATATACATTATAAGGTAAGAATTTAAATATCTTTTCAAATTATGTTCTCATTTAATTTGTTAAACATTTCAACTTCCCACATTTATTTGTAATTCTTAACATACACACACACACACACACATACACACACACACTACTGTGGCTGTATGTATATAGATATATATGTATGTGTATGCACACATAGACGTGTATACACATGTATATATGTATACATATATGTGGGCATACCACATATACATATGTATGTATATATAAAGATAGGAATGCCAAATAATTTTTTTGGAGTTAGGAAGGCGAAGTTTGTTGTTACTTGGGGAAATTAATCATATGGTTAAACATTAAAAGGAAGTGGAAATTTATCACATACTTTTATCAATTTTGGTTAGTAAAAAGACAAACAAGAACAAATTAAACTTAATCCCTGCATTTTAATAATTTATTTTAATCAAGTATTTTGAAAAATCAACAGTTTTCAAATTCATTTCAGTAAAAGGCCAATATGCCATGAAAAAAAATCTTTACTCAAGTAACTTTGGAAATATTCATTTAGTTCAGTAGGACTGTTCACTGTTACTGCTTTTAAGGGTCTTGAAAATGCTCAAGCTTTGTGAATTTCTAAGAAAATGAAATATGAGGTGTTATTTCCTGAATTTGACTATAGAGTCCTTTCTCAAAAGTAGCCTTGTATTACTGGTTCGCACTTGTGAATGATAACATTAGTTATTATTTTGATAAATGATAAAATGTGAAGAGTTTTTAAATTATTTGTGCCTCTGTTTTTACATCTGAGGAACTGTAATATGTAATTTTTGCATAATAAATAAGGAACACATGATACATTGTTGTTGCCAAACATATAAGTGGGATCTAAAAATCAGGAATCCTGTTACTTTACACTATTCCATTTTCATTATTTTGCTTCTTAAATGCTTAATTACATTATCCACACATGGTAGTAGGCTGGCCATTGTAAGGATTAATTCTCTGTGAAGTATCCTCTGGAAGTTCTAACAGGAGAGAGAAGAGTTGTATAGAACATACTAACATTATATGGAACAAGCTGTATTTTGTTGGCATTTCCCTTCATTTTCTAGATTTCAATCTCAGGTCTGAAGTCTGTTTAGAAGGGGGAGAGATTGCATTTACTTGGGGGTACTCGGTCAAGACTTCATGGAATTGTTTGCATTTCGGCTGACCTGGAAGTATGATTAAGATAATTAAGAGAGAATAAATGCTTTCTAGAGCTGACTCAAATACCACAGTATCTGTGACAGACAGGAAAAAATGGTGCACAAATGGGAAAATAACAAGTGGTGCTATGTGTCCAGAGAATTGAGATCTGTTAGAACTAATGACAGTGATTTGGAAAATGTAAGCAGTGGCCACAGTACAAAGGAGACTTAGTAAAAGGGATTTAACTTTTTTCTCCAAATGAAATGTCTTTTCTTGTCAGTCTTTCTTGAAAGTAGAGAAAATTACTTCAGTGTGTTACTTCTCTTTGCTATCCTTTTAATGCTGTCTTGATGAGAAAAACAGAAAAACTGTTTAGAGACTACTGTTTAACTTTTGAAGACTTCCCAATTAGGCCAAACCTTTTATTTTCTTTGAAAGAAACCTTAAAGACAGACCCATATTTATACCATCTATTACAAGAAGAAGCAGGGTTAATAATTTAGAAGTGATCTTCCATATTGGTTACTTTTCCTCATTGAAATGCTATGTGCTTCTCATAGGAGAATTGTGGAAAATGAAAGTGAAAGTACACAATCATGTCATTTATCTTGTGCTTTATGGATAGTGTGTGACCCAATTCTATCATCAACCACTATTTTCATTTTCCAGATGAGAAAACTGAGAAGCAAAGAGGTGATAGAATTCGCCCAAGGTTACCTAGCCCAGTAAGTGGTGGAAGATTATGAGTCCAGGGAGGATGGTTTCTGAGTCCAATACTATCCTCATGGCCATGTACTGCCTCTCAAGGAGTGTCAGAGCCCCTAATACATCACAGAAACCCACTAAAGGCTCACAATTCCCTTTTCTTTAATTTCTCTTTCTTTTGCTTGGCTCTCTTTTTTTTCTTGTATTTTAAGTATTTTGATGACATGTTGGCATAGTGGGGAGGGGTAGAGAAAAATGATTTAAAAAAAACCCCTCTTTTCCATTCTTATTCTTTTTAATGAAAAACATTATTCTTTTTGTGTCACACGAACAACTTTAATGTAAAGTACAGCCACCTATATATCAAACTTTAACCAATATATGCATTTTGCAGAAAAAAAAAATCAATAGTCACCACCATGAGGTGTATAAGTAAAGTTACCAATCATTCCTTCTCTACACTGTTTTCCTGAGGAACTAAGTACATGAAGAAATAGAGCAACACTGCTGGGGCAAAAAGTTTCCATTACGGTATGACCTGGACTAGAGTCTAATACCTCAGGGGCGGAGTTCTAATAACACAGTGCTGGGGCAGGCAGCTTGCTGGATGTGAACAGGACCTCTCTTGTCCATTTGTCTAAATCCTAATCTTGTTCATCTACTTCCTCCTACTGGGCTGAACAATCCAGAGTGAGAACCAGTCTGCTTTAGCTGTGTGTACAGGGCAAGTGTGCAAGCAGGAGGAGTACTTGTCCAACTAGCGCAAGTACTAGTTGGCTTACTGATTTCACCTGGAGGTGACAGAAAGCCAGAGTGAGAGGTACGCACAGGTGTGCATTTCTGGCTGCAGTGACTCTGCCCATTGGTAAATATGGGCCAGTCAGTGTCTTGGGATATGACCAAGGAATGGAAAACATAATAGGTAGAAGGAACAGAGAGCATCTGACCCTACAAAAAGATCAACACTTTAAGATCCCTTAAAAAAAAATCAAGCTCAGTTGTTAGGCAGGTAATATACTAGCATGGGTCATGTCTAAACTCTGTGAGAAGAATTTGCAAATAAATGAACTCTTGAGATATCTGAAAGAATTTCCCAATTATGAGATAATATTCACTGAAATCATTATATAAATGGTCATAGCAGATGAAATAATGGATAATAAGCTTATTTGGAGTTGCTTAAAAAGTGAACATAACATTGGGCTGGATGGCAAAGACTTTTTAGTTATATCCATTGATGTTACACTTTTTTTTTACATGCAACATATTAAAGTAATCACACACATATATGAAGTATTAATCATGTAATATGTTAATGATATAACACACCCAGGAAGTACTAACCCAGAAAGACTATACGACAGAAAAAAATAATTGTTTCTCAAGAATAAATACTACTCTTAGTTCCAAGGTTAATGTAACTATATGAATAAGTAATTAAAGAGGCTTGGCCTTCATTTACATGTTGAGAGAAAACAGCTCTAGGACAATCCAGTTCATGTGTTTTCAACCATATTCACATTTTTCATATCCTTAATGTATTCAGGAGTTCTCTGCATTGAGACTGGGAAATGAGTAAAGGATTTCAATGGGCATTGCCCAAGAATCCCTCCAACAATTATCTCATTCTATATCAGCATACACATTTAATTGATTTTCTATTTGTAGGCTATTTTATAATTTTGTGGTTTAGAAACTAATTTACATAGAACTGACGGTAATACAAACAGTATTTGTCCATAGTAGCAAACATGAATTTCATTCTGTGGAGATACGAGCAATTTCTGCCATGTAGAAAAGATAACCACAAACATTTTATTTTATTGCCCTAAGAGATATTAACCTGTTTGGTTTTTTTTTAAGATTTTATTTATTTACTTGACAGAGAGAGATACAGCGAGAGAGGGAACACAAGCAGGGGGAGTGGGAGAGGAAGAAGCAGACTCCCAACAGAGCAGGAAACCTGATACAGGGTTCAATCCCAGGAGCCTGGGATCATGACCTGAACTGAAGGCAGATGCTTAACGACTATGCCACCCAGGTGACCCAATATTAACCTGTTTAGTTAGTATCATATAACACACACATATATATGTTCTTCAAATTCTCTTTTAACCAGTCTTTACCTATTACTAGTTTGCTCATGAATCCCCCAATTGAATAAAATAACTGATTTGTGTTTTGTATTTGCATGAGATTCATAGTTTTAACTTTCTGAAAATGATAAATTATCATACATACCTAGGTCAATAAATATATTGAATCCAATGGATACACATTAATAATTAGTTATTTAGAAGTGGTTCAGAGTGGTCCTCATAGTTACCAAGTTTCTTTATGACCAATGCAATAAGAAAAATTTTCTCAATTCTGCAAGAAAACGTGATAACTTCTTGCCAGATACATTAATGTACATGACCACTCTCTACAGCCATGTAAGCTATGAGCTCCGGAAACTCACAGGTGCCTTTACAATGATGCTCCCAGGAGTTGTACCTACAGCAGCTCGATTAACGTGGAATAGTAATATTTCTTGAACACACTTTTTTTTTCAGTTAAAGATTTGATTTATTCAAATAGCTGAAAACATTATTTAATAGAAACTGCTTTAGTTTTGTTGTTGCTTATACTGTGCTATGAACCGTGGACATACTGCCAGACTGTTTTCAGAAGACTTGAAATGCCACTGATGGTTTAAAAACTGTACACGTGATAGAAAAGGAAGGAAGACAGTTTAATCCTTCATCCAGGTCTGGACATGCATCCAATTAGAGGACAGCCTCAATCAGCAAATGGGTGTTTTATGATGGTATTTCAGAAGAAATAGTTTGTGATGGACAATTCAGAAATACTTCCCCCAAAAGTGGGTGGTTCGTTAAAAAGTTTCAGGTTGTAACCCTTGCAGAAAACACTAACGCCCAACATACCGATTCTTGGTCAGGAAACAAGGGTCTTCCAGGCTCCATGTGGCTGTGTCTTTACATTCATGTTTTTGTGCTGTAATTAAGAGAGTCTTTTGGACTGGACACACAGCAGGTGTGGGGTGTACACCATCAGTCACAGTGGAAGGCAGTGTAAGAGATGATCCAAAGGACCATGGAGAGGGCAAAAGGTATCCTAAGCCTTTCTTTTGTGAGCTACCACGTGCCGACATATTCCTTCTCATCTATCTGTAGGCACTGTTTTAAATGCTCTATGTATATTAATTCATTTACTTTTTTGGTTTGATTTATAAGGAAGTGATAATATAGCAGCTTAGTAGTGTGGGTTGGCGGGGGGAGTATGCTGGTAAGAATTACCTTATGAAACTAACGACTATAAGAAATCTGGTGTGGTGATGGTTTAAGGGCTTTCTCAAGACCAGCATTTGGATAAACAGAAGTATTTATTCTTCTCATTACAAATAGTTTATTTCCATCATTCCAATTGTTTTCCTTTTTCTTGGCTTTTGGTGTCTTTTTTCTTTTTTCAAAGACCCTATAGGTAAGATTTCTTTTTAAAGATTTTATTTATTTATTTGAGAGAGAGAGAGAGAGAAAGTGAGAGGAGAAAGATCAGAGGGAGAAGCAGACACCCTGACGAGCAGGGAGCCCAATGTGGGATTCAATCCCCGGACTCCAGGATCATAACCTGAGCCAAAGGCAGTTGCTTAACCAACTGAGTCACCCAGGTGCCCCAATATATATATATTTTTTTAAGACAGAGAGAGAGAGAGAATCTTAAGCAGGGTTCACATCCATTGGTACAGAGTCTGAGGCGGGGCTCAATGTCGGGAACCTGAGGTCATGACCTGAGCCAGAACCAGGAGTCAGACACTTGAAACAACTGAGCCACTCAAGTGCTCCTAGGCAAGAATTTTTGAAAAAAAAAAAAAAAAAAAAAGAACTACAGAACAATAAATGGAACTGTAGCCAAAGAAGGAAGATTTTCTTCTTTAACACATTTTTAAATTGATTAAAGCTTCACAAGAACACTGAGGCAATCTAAAATAATTTTGACAGGTAACTGTACTATTCATGTCAACATTAATCCATGTTGAGTGAACATCAAGGTCAACTATCTAGAACATTTTAAATTAATTTCAGCATTATTGAAAGAATGGCAAGATAGGGCATTTTTGCACATATTACTAAGGGATTTAGGTTAAAGTATTATATTTAACAACCTTTGAAGGTTTTGAAATAAAATTATTTGAGCATTATTTTATTGAATAATAGTATTTCAAGATTCGAAGGAACTTAAAGATCATCTTCTAAATTTACTCCTATCATATTTGAATATCAGCAAAAAGATAGTCTTCAGTTATGCCCAGATTCTGCTCAGACATTTCTAATACTAAAAACAAAATCCTCACTACTTCCTTAGACAGTGTGGGATATCTTTAAAAATACCTCATTTTAATCAGTTCTTCCTTCACCTGAGCAAAATCTATCTCCAGATATCTCCCAACAGCTCGGGAAAGAGTGTTGAATATAAAAGTCTTAGCTGAGTTCCAGAAAGAGAGAATAGAAGTGAAAGAAAAAAACAAACTCTAGAGTCGGTAGGAGAAATAAATGCCCAGACTTAGTAATGCTAGCAAATCTCAGTACACATACGTCCAAATGATAGTAGGCACACTATACTGAAATCACAGAACATCAAAGACAACATTCTTAAAAGTAACCAGAAAGAAACATACACTTTAAAATAGAGAATTAGACTTCAATCTGACTTCTTACTACAAAACAAAAGCTCGAAAGCCATGCAATGATATTTTCTAAAGACTGAGACGTAATATCTATCAATACAGTGTTCTTGCACAGTGAATATATTTAAAGCACGCAGGTGAAACAAAGATGGAAAAACTGAGACTTTTCTACCAATATTTATCTATACTGACTGGACTTTAGTCTGAAAGGAGAAAAATCATATGACCATACTATGTGCCATGGCCATGGAAACACCCCACCCTGATCTCCTGGGGCTGGGGGCATAGTTGACTGTCTGCGCTCAGTGCTGCCCTCTGCCCTCTGCTGGGGGATACTGTGTTGGCTTTGAGCCTTCCTTATAGAGCTTGATCCCAGCAAATGACTGAGCATGGTGGGCAAACCTGTAGGGCCCATTTCTTAGACTTCTGATAGGCAGGAAGGACTCCAGATCAACCTAGCAGGCAGTTTTCTCAGAGCTGTATTGCAGTTTATGACTGTACCTACCAATCTTCTTCCTTCTCCTTCTCTGTAATCCTTCCTATTGTATTAATGTTGCTTTATTGGTATCTTTACAAAAAATTTATCATCTGCACTACCCTATATGAGACCTACTAACATAACCTCCATGAGGATGCGTGGTCTATAAATCATGCCAAAAGCCTTGATGGGATTTCTTAAGGGATCAGTAACCTGGGATAGGTCTCCGTGTTGTCATATTTCTTAATGGGTTCAGAATGGAAATGGAGAGAGGAATAGTATTAATAGGCCACCTTGAATCTGTAACATCTAGCACAATGCTGTACGTAGTAGATAAAACTGAATGAATACGTGAGTTCAAATCTGCCATTCCCATGATGGTTGTTGATACCTGTATAAACATCACTGAAAATTTTTACAAGTTCCGATACTAGAGATTTAATTTACATTAATAGGTGTTTATGTAGAAGAAGCAGACAATTATTCCATTATTATTCTTTTCACCAATCATTCACAGGAAGAGAGAGGGTTTTGTCAGTTGTCATTTTTTGAAATTCTCATTTAGCGGAGCACCATGGAAATCTGCTACACTCATTTACTGAAAGGGCTTTGACTTTTACAGTAAAATAAAATCTGCAGTAAAACCTCTTTTCCTAATTAGGTAATATCTGCTGTAAAAAAGGAAGCCATAAAAGCATAATATGGTGCACTCTGGAAGACCTTGCCACTGACAGGTCTTCTGCGACAAGGCTGCTGGCCCAGGGACGCGAACCCTACAACAGGCTTGTAAACCTTACAGACAATACATGGAGTCTGACCTGTGGCCATTCCTTGTCTGCACTTTTTCTTCAGTCCTATTTTTCAATCACATTCTCTGCCAACATGGAGAGTGTTCTTAAAGCTTCTGCGGACTCTGAAACCACCTGCTTTCTAATCCACAGTTTTCTTGGAGGGGCTCTGGCTTGAGAGCGCAGTCACGTGGCTCCACACAGCACCAGGTCTTCTGGGCTCTCTTCGGGCCAGTGACATCTGATGGAGTGCTCGCCCTCCTTTCTGTATTCTTTTTACGTTTCATTCTCTCTTCAAATCTTTGTCTTCCCCCCCACCCTGCCCCTGCGGAGAAGAGAAAGCCTGACATTCAAGTGGAGCTTCAGTGTTTACTTCTCAGGTTGACGGAGGCTGTCTTGTGAAAATAGATTTTGCTTTCCTGTTTTCTCCTGTTTTCAGTTCAAGATAATCCTGTGTTTACAGCCAGATAAAATCAGCCTGTCCTCAAAAGCCAGGACAGAATAGTTAAGGCGTGGAGAGACTTCTGAGGGACTAACAGGAGGATGTAAAGGAATTTTCTTTTCCTTTGTCTTGTCTTGTTTTGTTTTGTTTTTTAAAGTAGGCACCACACCCTATGTAGGGCTTGAACTCATGACCCCGGGAGCAAGAGTTGTATGCTCTACCACCTGACCCAGCCGGGTACCCCTAGAGGAATTTTCTAATATAACTGGAGTCATTGTGCAGATATATTATTTGTAGCTGGTGGTAAATCAATATTTATAAATAAAGAACACAATTTTGATGGAGTTGGGAGATTTGAAGGAGTGACCTCAGGTCTCTCACATGCATCTCTACCTTTGAGTCCTTGCTAACTCAGCATACTTTGTGCAGACTCACCCCAGTCCCAGGAAATTTAGCACTCTCTCAGCTGATTTAGCACGATCCAAGCTGACTCAGTGTAGTCTGTGACTCATGTCCAATAATCAACAAAAGCAAAACTCTATCTAGGCTGTGGCTATTTTCAATTTTTTGCTAGCTATCTGGTGCCTTCAGGGTTCTACTCCAGTTACAAATGTAAGGTTTGAGAATATTCCTAATTGGAGTCAAATATTCCCAGTGACTAAAAGAAGAAATTTTATTAAAATGGGGTATGAAAAAATTATGATTATGTATGAAGTTACATAATTCTCAATTTTAAGGAGAAATAAATTTGAATCTCAGTAAACTTACCCAGACCAGTCCTACTTCATAGATCAAGTGACTAAGACTAAAACAGGGTACCAAGGAAGCGTACATTTAGAAAATTCTAATAGGCATGGGATAAGAACCTGGTCTTTCGCTTATCAGGGCAGAGAATTCTATCATATGCTTTTCTGATTTTTCACTTTATTACTTAAAATAGAAAAATAAATAAATGTAAGTTAATGGAGCTAGCCATATCACATTTAATCCTTACAAGAACCTTGGACATGTAGTTTTTTTATCTAGAGTTTTATTTACTATTATTAGCAGCTTTTTTCCCTGACGTATATGGTATGCACAGATGCTATTTGAAATGTCTGTATGTGTCTTCATTATTAACTTAGGTTTTTGTAGGTTTTTATTAATTTTAAATGCTATGAAAATCTTTAGATAGATAGGTACCTTTTCCCAGTTAGATGATATCTTCAGCACAAGTGTCTTGAAGAGGGATAACTGATTCTAAGTGTAAACATTTTTTACCTCTTGGCAGATATTACCAAATATTTTATTGGTTTCCAAAAAGGTTTCATGCCAATGGTATGTTCAATTCCGACCATATTCATAGTACCTTTCCTACCATTGGGGAGTGCTCCTAAAATATATTAATGAATTTGACCAAAATGTTGCCATATGGCAATCTTTTTTTACAGGTGTCAAAATGTGTCCTTACATTTTTCATTCAAGTTCTATTCGTCTTCTGTATATTTTTTATTTCCTTTTAAAAATTTATACTATGGTTGCTTTCCATGTTTCTGTCTCTATAGACAGCTCTTCTTAGAATATAATACACAAATTCACTTTCATATTATCTACGAAGGTATTTTCCAGTCTATTTCCTTGCATTTGCCAAAGTTTTAGGTGATTCCTTTCAGTTTTCCTTCCCACCCCAAACTTCAGAGATTAGGTCAATACTGAAATTTATTTTCTTATTTTCTTTGACTGCTTTGCATAATTATTTCCTAATTCTATACCATTTCTCTTTCAAGTTAAATGTTTTAGTATCAAAAATCTTAAGGTCTTCTCTTTACTTTTTAAGTCCAACAGGGCACTTTGCGAAGGAACCAATCTGTGCACACACACCATAGAGTATATTAAGCCAGCAACATGGTAGGTAGCCCATCAAGATCTGTTGCTATCTCAACGTAATTTGGGTTCAGTTAATTCTTTCTGCAACGCATTCCATTTTTTTCCCAGTAAATAAATGAAAAGAAATAAAAAAGAAACCTCTTTTTTTCTTTGAGGCCCAGATGGAAAATGGCTGAAGTTCAGATTAAATGTTTCCACCAGCAGTATGCCCAGCAGGTGAGATAAATTCTAAGCCAGAGCATGAAAGAGATGGTAGACTGGAAAAATAGAAATTGCAAAGCTTACAGAAATCAATAGCGCGTTATAGTCTGTGTGAAAAGCAGCAGAAACAACTTTTAGGCTAACTATTGGAAAGCTGTGTCTGAGGACAAATTAGTTTTACTTTTAAGAGCTAAATGACTTGAAAGGATTCATTTAATACTTCTTTACTTAGGCTAGGCCTAAGTTAGCAAAGCACAGTGGAGAATTGAGGTTTGCCCTACCATATATCCTTTATCTGCTATGCTTTGTCTGCAACGTCCTTCCTTAAGATTTTAGGCAATCCATTTCATGTTCTTCAAAAACACAGATCAACAGGCAAGTACTTTAAAAAGGTTTAACAGTTTAAAGTCATTCAATTATAGTGAATTCTTCATGTGGTGACAGTCTTCGCATACATTAATATGCACATATTTTATATTTGCTATTGGGCTATCGTAATTATCTCTGGATAGAGTTGAAAGAAGA
Organism: Lontra canadensis; assembly: GCF_010015895.1. NCBI lineage: Eukaryota > Metazoa > Chordata > Mammalia > Carnivora > Mustelidae > Lontra > Lontra canadensis. The sequence goes on from NW_022631133.1 coordinate 3,315,346, forward strand.
TAGTCATTACTGACTAATTACACTGATACATCAGGCCGAACAATACTTTCTCACAAAATGGTTGGACAGTGCTTGGGGTTGAATTATTAGGATCATAATTTTAGCTTCCCTGTTTATTTTTCGATACCTTTGCAAGTATAGATTTTATCTTAGATGATTTGTTGAGAGGTACCATTCATTTGAAGCTTACTAATGTTTTTTTAAATTTTATTTTTTAAAGATTTTATTTACTTATTTTTATTTTGAGGGAAAGAGAGAGAAAGAGAGCGAGTAAGCAGGGGGAGGTGCAGAGGGAGAGAACATTTCAAGTTGACTGCCGACGTGGGGCTCAATCCCATGACCCAAGAGATTATGACCTGAGCTGAAACCAAGAGTTATACACTTAACTCTCTGAGCCACCCAGGTACCCCTAAAATCTGTTAATATAATGTTTATAGCTTGAGGAGATGATTAAAAACAAAAGAATAAAATTTTGAAATTTGGACATATTTAATGATACACAATTTGAATTTCTTTCCTTTTAGGGGAAAAAAATGTAATGATGAGACACTGAAATTATACTGCAAAAAACTAAAATATCTCTTTAGATTATATTACCATCCAGAGCAGACCACAGTGAGCACATTAACTTTGAACCTAATTTCTTTTGAAATTGTTTGCTAGTCAGGAGTAATATGTATATAAAAAAAAAGAAACTATGGTTCCATCATTAGTCTTGTTAATGATGCAATCTGTCCTTTCTCTAGATTTCATCATGCTAAAATTAAGATCCTCGTTCATTCAGTATGAAAAATATTGACTGACAACTGTACTCCGTAGCAAGGGTCAGCAAACGATGGCTTGCCACTAGTGTTCATCAACTAAGTTGTATTGGATGCAGTCACACCTATTTATTTGCTTATTGTTTATGGCTATTTTCATGCTAGAATATCAGAGCTGAGTTGTCATGATAGAGATTTTCTAGCTGGCAAAGTCTAAAATATTTATCATTAGCACTGTAAAAAAAATACTTACTGACTCTATAGGAACATGGAAACGGATGAAAAAGGTAAGCATAGTTCCTGCCCTTAGTAGAGGAGAAGCAGGTATTGAATAATCAAGGAATAAATTCAGTTGCCATAAGAACTATGTACGAAAATTCAAGTATAAATTCTTATTTATGTAGGTTTTTAGACTATATGTTTATGAAAAATGAGAAGTGTATGAATACGTGTTTCATAAAAATTATATAGGATATTCAGACATATTAGTAGATTGAAAGAAAATAATATCAGTTATTGTTCATTGCTAGTTTAAATGATTCTATCATGGATTATATGATAAAGATAAGGAAAAAGGGAGGATGGTTATCATAGATGTTCTCTTCTTAATTATTGTATTCAAAGAGTCATTTTCAAAATAGCTGCTTAGTAAGTATTATATGAATGAGTGAAACTTCATTTTATTTATGTCTATATAGATCTACATTCATAGAATTATAGTTCTTAATTGTTCAGTGAATTTATTTATATGTTCCAAATCTTTCTTACAAAGTTTCCTGAAGTGGTATGTAACAAAAGAGAAATACTTTCGATACAATAGAAATAGAAAATCAAAACAAAGATAAATGATACAAATGTTAGGCATTATATTCAAAATAATTTTACATTTGACTCTGAGCTTGCTCAAAACAAGTACATAAAGGGAAACCTAATGTTATACAGTTTTCCATTTGGAAGAGAAAAAACAAACCCCATCTTGAAGAAAATATAAAACTTCTCTAGAATATTTTTAGAAGTTATTTCCTGCCTGGGGAAAATCAGTTTAAAACTTTAATATGTAATTGATCTTTCTTATCTTCCTTTAATATAGCAACATAAAGTATCTGTGTGCTTAACTGTGTGCATGACACAAAAATATTCTACGTATTTCATATTATACTTCTCATTTCTCCATAAAGCATATGAAAACCTGTATAACTAAAAGTTGACACTTGAAGTTTTCCATATAGCTCTTATTGCAATCATACTTATTCCTGTGACTACTTAATATATTCCCCCCTCTCTAATGAGGGCAGGACACACACACACAGACAGACACACACGCCCATTGCATTATATTATACTGTCTTCCCACACTGAAGAAAGTAGGTCTTCATCCAGTAAGATACAGGAAGATTTCTCACATGACTGATAAACCGTTCTTCAGTGACTTTGTACAAGTGTTCAGAGTGTCGACAAAATTTCTGTGGATCCAAAACACAGATCATGGTTGGCCCATTCTTCCAGTGTTCAGATTCTTCAAGATTTCACGACTTAGATTCTTTAAAAAGGGGGATTCTCTGGTGGCTATGGCTTTGGAAATATCATTTTCCCATGGATCTATTTTTTTTTTAGTCCAGAAAAGAATTGCTTCTGGGGATCAGAACGGCTGTTTTATTAAAACAAGTATCATGAAACTCTACACTGGTTCGAAGTGAATATCTATAGACGGTTTAGTTGTCACGCTTCAGATAAATTCTGTCAGGGAATCCATCATGTTTTCTGATACTTCATCTGCTCTACTTTAAAAAAAAAAAAGAGGTTCTGGCAAAATCCCTTCAGAGAAACAGTTTCTAAAAAACACTTCTAAGTCCATATTTCAGATACTCAATTTGGAAATTTATTTCTTATTTTACTCTTTAACTGGCTGTTCTTTTTTGTAGTGGATAAAGTGCACTGATTTTTCTGCTTAAACCTAAAAGGGCATCATCAATCTATCTTTCTATGTGAAATCTATAATTATGAGATATTTACTTTTCATAGCACTGTTTGTAGCAACTTAAACAATTAGAAAAAAATCATAAGCGTTCAGGAATTTAACACTGCTTCAAGAAATTAAGGAATAGTAATGCAGTACAATGCTATGTGCTTATTAACATTAGTTTGCATAAGAACATCTAGAGACAGGGTATTAAATGATAAAAAGGAGAAAAAATGTTGTGTAATTGATGACACATATGTGTTTATGTGTGTATGAAAAAAGGATGAATTTTTTTTTTAAAGACCAAAATGAGATTCACAAAAGTACTGTAACAGCAGTTATTGCTAGTCGATGGGACTTTGAATAATAATGACCTCATTGTGCTTTTCTGAAAATAATAAATGAAAATGTATTTTCTAACTCTAAAAGGATTATTGTTTTTTAAATTTGAGGAACAAATTGAGTTTGGAAAAGGCTGTGTTTGGAATACTTGCTGAGTCTGGTTGTCACTAAGAAAATAAACACCACTGGAGAAAATGCACCATTTTCTTGTTTTGCTTGTCAGAGGGAGGGGGAGGGGTGGGAAGGGTGTGAAGAAGCGGGGAGGGGAGGAAGGGAGTGGGTCAGAGGGATCTCGGAGATCGCATACACTAAGCATTACCCTCCCTGCGAATTCTCAGAACTTCAACGTCATCAAGTGGGATGAAGTTCTTGGCGAGCTGCCCCATGTGGAGAAACTGGGGAAGAGGGGGAAGTTTGTGGGACCAAAGTGAAACACTTCAGGCCTCAGGGGCCAAGAATAAAAAAGACCTGTGAGAACAGGAGGACTAAGCTTAGTCATGTCAGAGATCTGACCCTCTCCACTTTATAGAATTAGTAGTTCAAGGCACTGTCTTCTGATCTCAAGGTTGGTGATTTCAACCACCACCTACTTGTGTCTGTGAGGTCTTTTAGGAAAAATCAACTTAGAGTTCAGGTGAAATGCTCACACCCACCCAGAAGAAGTGCATTGGTGACATGACTCCAAAGCAGTTAGATTTATGGGTGTAAGGGAGAAAAGGACAGCCCTGCATGGGCATTAAGGTTCTGGAAATACTACCTCAAAATGAAAGATATCTGGTATCAGACTTACAGCTCTTGAGACGCTTTGTTATAAAGGTCAGCATTGCACAAGCTTACAAGTTTGACGAAACTCATGAAATTTCTCCTTGAAGAAGCATCAGATAGCAAGAAATACGCTATTACCTCTTAAAAATTTGTTTTCTGGTGAAGAAAGGAGAACTATGGCTGATATATGAGACTCCCAAATGATCCTTGTCCTACTTTAAAGGCAAGACAGAATGCCCTGGAAAACAGATATTGATCCTGGTTCTCCCCCCTGCCCCCGCCACGCCCAAATGTCTTTTAGGACATTTCTCTGTGAGAAATTAGAGATGTTTATGAGCAGGGCTGTGTCAAAGCTTGGAGAGAAAGAGACTGAGTTGGGTAGAATATACAACTAAAATATTATAGGACTGTCAGGCTTCCGAACAGAATGCCTGACCATATTTCCACTGGTATCCATGAATACAGAGAAGCACAAGGACTTAGGTACTAGGTACTCTCTTTTACAAGTGGGAGAAAAGATCGCTGTGTGTTTAAAACATTTAAAATTAAACTTTTATGACTAGCCACACGTAGATTCACAATTAGGAAAGCCACCTCAGGAGGCAGAAGAAAAGGAAGCAGCATGAACTTCCATCCAGGCAAGACCCAGTACAGAGCTGGGTCTGGATGTGTTGGGTCCATGTAGCCTCTGGAAATTAAATACACAACTGATAAGCCATAGGTAGCAGAAGGAAGGAGGTGCCTACCTCTAGTCAGACAATTCCCTTGAATAAGCTCTGGGACTTGTCTGAGATTATGCCCACCAATTTGCCTTTCGTGTAGACAACAGCATGAGAAAGAGAATCTGTAGGAACCATGATTCTGGCCAGCTACAGTCTGCATGGGGCAGATGAAAGGAAAGTACAGTATTACCAAGGGCTCTGGTCACAGAGGGGATGCGGCTACTGTGGTAGCCTTCCACTGTGATCTTGAGCTGGTGAGGTTAGAAACTCCAGATGGGTTCAGGGAGAGTGGGCTTTGCTCGCTGGAGCATTGGGCTGGAAGCTCGCATTCCTGATACAACTTCTCTCACATGTGGAGGTTGGACACAAGGGGTTTGGGTCTTGCTTTGTGAATGGGAATAGTGTGTCCAAAAACCCTGGATGGGAGTTGGTCTTTTTTTTTTCTGTCTTTTTGTTAAATCTAAACACACTCAGGGGGCACCTGGTGGCTCAGTCGGTTGAACAATGGACTCTTGGTTTTGGCTCAGGTCATGATCTCATGGGTTGTGGGATCCAGCCCATGGATCCATGTTCATCAGAGAGTCTGCTGGAAGATTCTGTCTCTCTGCCCCTGCCCCCCATTCACGTGGGCCATCCTTGGGGCCCCAAAGACTAATGCTGCTTCAGGGAGCTTGGGAATTAGTTGCTGCATTGGAATACAGAGGAACACCCTTAAGGGTAATTAATGCCCAGAGAGGAAGTTAGTAAACAACAGGAAAATATCTGGAAGCGAGACTCTTCTGGGGCCTCACAGAGGAGCTCTGAACAGCCCTAGATTAGAAAGAAAGGAGAGAGGCTGGGCCAAGTAAGTGGACCTGTTTGTCATTGTTCTTCTTTTCTTTTACTCACCTAAGGTTCAGGGAGAGAATTTATGAAATAAATTTGCTAGGAGCTATAACTGTTTTGCTTGCAGGAGAATGTAATGAGGGAGAAAATTGAGTTCTCATAGCTAGTCAGAAAAAGTGACTCAGGGATCAAGCTGCCTTTGTTTGGAAAATGCCTTGAGTAGCCCACTTGGGTAAATGAGTCTCTGCAGGGCGTGGGCATGACCTGGTGTTAGGACTTGAGAGAGAGGAGAATCTGGAGGAGCAGCAGGAGGAAAAGGATAATCTGTATCAGGTGCTCCCATTTACCTCTACCCCTAAATCTGTTATAAGTTACTAAGTTTACAAAATGCTTGATATCAGGGAGTGTATATATACATGTGTACTGATAAACAGGAATAAGCTTTGCATAAAGGTCAGTGCAAGATAAAACAAAAAGCATGAATGGTATGTTGAAAACCCTAGCTAGATTTCATGAACTCAGAATACCCAATATTACATTTGGGTTAAACCTAACTTGCAAGGATATAATTTATTTTAGAAAAATTTCTAAATTTCTAAATTTCCTTCATTGAAAAACTAATGGCACTTATACTCCAGTCTTCTGGAAAAAGGCTATTGGTTTATCCATTCATTTAGCCCACAAGTATTTATTGAGCATCTACTGTATGCCAGCACTGTTCTACATGCTAGTGTTCGAGCTGAGGAGGCAGACTGTGGAAAGTTACAAATATTTATCCTTTAGGAGATGGTGAGTTCAGAGACCAAATATCATTGGTTGTCCTGTTTTATACCTCAGACATTTGGAAAAAAGGCACTTTGAGCTTCTCACATATTTGATACTATAGTTGAACATCAATTCTCTGATATCAACTCTATATATTGCAGTTTAATTAAATTCTGATACTAACTATTCAGAAGTAGACAAAATCCCACAAGTCAAGACACAGTGTTTTTACAAGACTTTCTTTAGATACCAACAGCAATCGGAGCCCTTAAGAGTCCTAGGCTGCTCAGGCTGCCATGACCCAATGACATGAACTGAGTGTCTTAACAGAAATTTATTTTCTCACAGTTCTGGAGGCTGGAAAGTTTGAGATAAAGGTGACAGGCAAGTTCGGTTGCTGGTGAGAGTTCTCTTCTCGGTTCACAGATGTCTATCTTCTCACTATGTGTTCCAAAGGTGTAAAGAAATAGTCCACAGCTCTCTGGTGTCATGTCTTGTCTCTTCTTCCTTTCTTCCCTTTCTTCCCTTTCTTCCCTTTCTTCCCTTTCTTTCCTTCTTTCTTTCTTTCTTTCTTTCTTTCTTTCTTTCTTTCTTTCTTTCTTTCTTAAGATTTTTTATTTATTTACTTGACACAGAGGGAGAGAGAGCGGACACAGAGGGAGAGGGAGAAACAGTCCCTGCTGAGCAGGGAGCCCAACATGGGACTTGATCCCATGACCCTGAGATCATGACTCCAGCCTAAGGCAGAGGCTTAACCAACTAAGCCAATCAGGTGCCCTGGTGTATTTTCTTCTAAGAGTACTCACCCCATTGTTGGGGCCCACTTTCATGACCTCATCTAAACCCAACTATCTACCTTTCTCCATATACCGTAATGTTAGGGGGTAGATCTTCAATATATGAATGGGGAGGAAGGGTGCGCAATTTAATCGATAGTACCAGGTTTTACCTATGCTTCTGTCCAAACTGGCTACAAATTCAGGGGTTCCCTCAACCATTCTTCAAGTTCAGAAATTTGCTAGAAGAATTCATAGAACTCACTAAAAGAGCTATATTTATAATTATAGTTTTATTATAAAAATTACAACCCAAAGGGGTGCCTGGGTGTCTCAGTCGTTAAGCGTCTGCCTTCAGCTCAGGTCATGATCCCAAGATCCTGGGATCGAGCCCCACATTGGGCTCCCTGCTCGGTGGGGAACCCACTTCTCCCTCTCCTGTTCCCCCTGCTTGTGTTCCCTCTCTTACTGTCCCTCTTTATCAAATAAATAAAATCTTAAAAAAATAAATTACAACCCATGAACAGCCAAGTAGAAGAAACACAGAGGGTGGCATCCAGAGAGAGGGATGGACAGAGCTTCTAATCCTTCTCGGTGTGGAATGCAGCCATGTCACCTGCCCAGCACAATGTGTTCACCAACCTGGAAGCTCCACTGAGCCTTGATGCCCAGTTTTATACGGGACTTTATTATATAAGCATGGATGTCTAAGTCTTTGCTCATTGGAGATTAATTAAATATACAGGTCCTCCCCCATACATGGAGGTGGTAGTTGGGACCAATACTTTCAGCTCTCTAACCATGTTGTTTGTCTTTCTAGTGAGGACTCCCATCCTAAAGCTATCTAGCGAACCACCATGAGTTTCCTAATAAGCATAAACTCAGGTATGGTTAAAAGAGACTAGTTCTGAGTAACAAAAGATACATTTCTATTGCTCAGGAAATTTCAAGGTTTTTTTTTTTTAAGATTTTATTTATTTTATTTGACAGACAGAGATCACAAGTAAGCAGAGGCAGGCACAGAGAGAGGAAAGGAAGCAGATTCCCGGCTGAGCAGAGCCCGATGTGGGGCTCGATCCCAGGACCCTGGGATCATGACCTAAGGTGAAGGCAGAGGCTTTAACCCACTGGGCCACCCAGGTGCCCCAATTTCAAGGGTTTTTTAAGCTCAGTGTCGGGGGCCAGAGACAAAGACCAACTACACGTTCTTTTATTATTATTACAATTAATCATCTCCTGGCCACAGAGCCCACCAGCTGATCTAGGTAAGCTCAGTTGGGCAGTTCCTCTCCTAGGAGGTTGCACAGGTCAAAAGGATCTATTTGGGCCTTCATGTCTTTCCTTTAGAAGCTGCTTCACCCCTCCAGATATACACCAGGAGGGAAACTGAGTCTCACTCTGTCCTCAGTCTTTCTTTTGAGTACCTTATTGGGTCCATGGAGAAGCACCTACAAACAGGTGTGATTTCTCTGTTTCTGAGGCTGGTCCTCACTTGGTCTCCTTGAGTATGTCCTGCCTTTTCTTAGATTTCAGGCAATTTGACTGTTATGCAATCTTAGCTCTCTTTAAGTTTCAAGAAAAGTTAGATTTTTGTGGTTTATACCTCTATGGCTAATCTTTCAAATTGCAATTTACAAAGTGTATTCCCACTTTTTTTTTTTTTTCATTTGATTCTAACAATGATCCTGTAAGACTGACAAAGAAAGGCTACTGGTGCAGAGTTGTTCTTTAATCTAAAGGTAGTGTTCTTTCCAGCATATTATATGTATCTCAAAGATCCTAAATGAATTGTGTATGTTTTATTCTTCATGTCTCAGGTTCCCTATGACCCAGTGTTCATTAGTAGAAAATAAAAAGACTCACTCAACAAGTTAAAAAAGAGAGAGAGATAGAGAGCCCAGAAAGCAAATGTTTCTTTACCCTACAAGTAAGATAACTTACTTTCCTCCATGTCCAATATTAGTAACCATCCCATTCTAACTTGAGTATGCTTTATTCTGTTCAAGTACCAAGAAAGAAGTCATCAAACTTCCAAATACCTAAGAAATACCTGAAGAATATTAAAAATGAAAATCCCAGGAAGCAACTCCAGATTTTTTGATTCATTGGTGAGCTGAAGGAACTATAAGAAACACTTCCTTGAAGAAGTAATATTTGAGATGGGCCCTGAAAGAGAACTATAAATACTGACTACATAAAGGGAGTAGCATAAAAAACAAAAACAAAAACAAAAACAAAAAAAAACAACAACCCTGCTAGTAAAGAAAAAGGATGTTCTAGGGCCCTATAATGGGATAAAGAATGTGATGTTTAAGAAACTGACAAAAGCTCATTTTGACTAGAAAATAGTGAGCAGAGGAAAGAGAACGGTACCAGAAAAGATCAAGGAAAGAATTAGGGTGGTGTTAGGCATAGTCTTTTGGACAAAATTAACACTACAATCTTTGGGGTGCCTGGGTGGCTCAGTTAAGCGTCCAACTCTTGGTTTCTGCTCAAGTCATGATCTCAGGTCATAAGCTCAAGGTCTTGAGATTGAGCCCCACTTTGGGCTCCATGCTCAACAAGGAGTCTGCTGGAGATTTTCTCTCTCCCTCTCCCCCTGCCCTTACCCTCCCTCACTCTTTCTCAAATAAAATAAAATGCTAAAAAACCCCACAACAACGGAAGTACAATCTTTAACTAAGAGGCAGAAATATTACTGAAAATTTTAAGCAGAGAAAAAACACATAGTTTCATTTTCAGAATCTCTCACAAATATACCCCACAATTATAAATATCTAAATACTTTGTGTTGATAATTTGAGAATGTAAATAAGGTGGATAAACTCCTTGAAAAATACAAATTACAATTGGTCACAAAAGAAATAGAAAACTGAAAATTTCTGTCTACTAAATAAATTGAATATATTACTTAAAACACTTTTCATAGTGGAAACTCCAAACCTAATGGCTTTACTGATGAATTCTTCCAAACATATCACAAAGTACTAAAAGTAATATCACACAAACTTTCCTAGAGAACAGGAAAAAATAATAATTCCTAATTATTTTATATGAGATCCACATAACCTTAATTAAAGAATTTAGCAGGCTAACATCCAAAACATATAAAGAACTCATACAACTCAACAGCAAAAAAGTCCAATTATAAAAAATGGGCAGGAGATCAGAACAGACATTTTTTGAAAGAAGACAAATATATAACAAATAGGTATATATGAAAAGACAAAAAGGTGCTCAAGATCACTAATCATCAGGGAAATGCAAATCAAAAACACACCTGTGAGGCATATCTGTATCTGTATATTATGTATTTCTCTCCGTATAATAGAATATTACTCAGTTATAAAACAAATGAAATATTGTAGCAACAACAACAACATGGATGGGCTTTGAGGGTATTATGCTAAATGAAATAAGTCAGACAAAGAAAAACAAATACCATATGATTTCACTTATATGTGGAATCTAAAAAACAAATGATGGCCAACAAACTCATGAATATATGCTCAACATCACTCATCATCAAGGAAATCCAAATCAAAACTACAATGATACGCCACCACACACCTGTCAGAATGGCTAAAATCAACAACGCAAAAAACAAGTGCTGACAAGGACATGGAGAAAAAGGAACACTCATGCACTGTTGGTGGGAATGCAAACTGGTACAGCTCCTGTGGAAAACAGTATGGACATTCCACAAGAAGTTAAAAACAGAACTACCCAATGATCCAGTAATTGCACTACTGAGTATTTAGCCCCACAATACAAAAACATTAATTCAGTGGGATGTAGCCACCCCTACCTTTATTGCAGGATTATTTATAATAGCCAAATTATGGAAGTAGCCCATGTCCATTGATAGATGAATGAATAAAAAAGATACGATATGTGTATATGTATACACGATGGGATATTATTCAGTCATAAGAATGAAATCTTGCCATTTGCCACAACATGGATTGAGCTAGAGAATATGATGCTAAGTAAAATAAGTCAGAGAAAGACAAATACCATACGATTTCACTCATATGTGGAATTTAAGAAACAAAACAAATGAACAAAGTGATTAAAAAAAAAAGTGGGGGAGGAGGCAAACCAAGGAACAGATTCTTAACTACACAGAACAAACTGATAGTTACAAGAGTGGAACTGGGTGGGGGATGGATAAAATAGGTGAAGGGGATTAAGAGTACACTTATGATGAGCACTGTGTGATGGTCAGAATGGTGAATCACTACATTTTACACCCAAAAACTAACATAACACTGTATTTTAAGAATACTGGAATTAGAATTAAAAACTTATTTAAAAAAATAAAAATATACCAAAAAAAAAGAATAAACAAAACAAAAACCAGACTCATAGATACAGAGAACAGACTGATGGTTGCCAGCAGTGGGGGCAGGTTGGAAGGTGGGCTAAATGAATGAAGAGTATCAAGAGGTACAGACTTTTAGTTTTAACATAAACAAGTCATGGGGATATGATTGACAGCAGGAGGACTATAGACAATATTACTGTATTCACTTTGCATGGTAAGAGATGTACAGTGATAATTTCATAGCTTATATAAATGTCAAATCACTATGTCATATACCTGAAATTAATATAAAAATAATATTGTATGTCAATTATACTTCAATTTTAAAAAGAATTTAATGTGGAGCCTGGGTGGCTCAGTCATTTAAGACTTCAACTTCTTTTTTTAAAGATCTTTTATTTATTTATTTGACAGAAAGAAAGAGTTCAAAGGTGGGGGGCAGGCAGAGGGAGAAGGAGAAGCAGACTCTCCACTGAGCAGGGAGACTGACATGGGACTCGATCCCAGGACCCTGAGATCGTGATCTGAGCTGAAGACAGACACTTAATAGCCTGAGACACTTGGGCACCCTAAGCCTCCACCTTTTGACTTCAGGGTTGTGAGATTGAGCCACATACAGGGTTTGAGCCTTTCTAAAAACAAATAATAATTAAAAAAAAGAATTTGGCAAAGGTACCTTATATCAAATCCATAAAAAAGTATTAGCCATCTGAATCTAGCAATATTGAAAGGATAGTAAATACATCAGGGGCAAGAGGGATTTATTTCGAATATGCAAGGGCCATGAAAGATTAGAAAATTAATCAATGTAATTAATCAAATTTACATAAGAAAAAATCAAATATCTTGATCAATATAGAAAATACACTTAATAAAATTCACAATTAATTCATGATAAAAACAAATTTGAAATAGAAAAGAAAATCTTTAATTTAATAATACTACAAAGTACTTCAGTGGACAATGTAACTAGTGGTGAAACATTAAAAACTTTTCACTGAGATAAGGAATGAGAAAGAATGCCCTTGGTCACCACTTCTACTAAATGTTATACTGGAGATCTCAGTGCTATATGGCAAGAAAATGAAATAACAGACATTAGAATTGGAAAAGAAGAAATTCATCTGTCACTATTTACAGATGACATGACAGAGCACTTGAAAAAGCCAAAAGAATATACAGACACAATATTATAATAAATGAATTTAGCAAGGTTATAGCATATGTCAATACATTAAAAATGTATTTCTATATGTCAGCTACAAAGAGAAAACTAGAAAATAAAACCGTTAATGGTAACATTTTTATTTTTATTTTTTTAAAGATTTTACTTATTTATTTGACAGAGAAAGACAGTGAGAGAGGGAACACAAGCAGAGGGAGTGGGAGACGGAGAAGTAAGCTTCCCATGGAGCACAATGTGGGGCTCGATCCCAGGACCAAGACACGAGCCGAAGACAGACACTTAACGACTGAGCCACCCAGGCGTCCCAGTGTAACATTTTAAAAAATCAAATACATAGGGATAAATTGAGCAGAGGATGTGCAACTCATTTTTACTTAACTCTACAAAACACTATTGAGAAAAATTAAAGTAGCAAAAATAAATGAAGGAATATACCATGCTTCTATAGAGGGAAATTCAGTATTACTTCTCCAAAAAGTCCTCGATGGAGTCAATGCAGTCCCAATAAAAATTCCAGGTCTTTGTCCTAAAGAAATTGATGGATCACTTCTAAAATTTATTTAAAAATACAAAGGACCAAAAAGAGACCTTCAACCTTGAAGAATTAATAGCTGGAGTACATATAGTACCAACTATCAAGAATCAAACCTATTATAAAGCATGATGATTAAGACAATGTAGTATTAGATCAAAGACAGATAAGCCAACTGTGGAAAACAAACAGACCCACACATAGATGGTGATCCAATTTATGACAAAATATCTTTTCCTTCAGGGAAGGAAAGTCTGTCTTTTCAATAAATGGTGCTGAATAATTTGATATCCATATGGAAAATTTATCTTGACCCTTACCTCATACCAAATGCAAAAGTCAATTCTAGATAATTCTGTAGATCTAAATGTAACAGGTAACCTATATCATCTGTAGATCTAAATGTACTAGGTAAAACAACAAAACATTCAGAGGGGTAAAAAACGTGATTTTGGAGCAGACCAATATTTCTTTTAAAGGATACATGAAATACTTGCCATAAAAATGATACAATGGACTATATTAAAATTTAAAAAACATTTTTAAAGGAATCACACTTAAGAGATTGAAAAGGCAATGGATAGAGTGCAGACATTTTCAATATATATGCCTGACAAAGAATTGATATTCATAACATCACAAAAGTATTTGCTCTTCGGGGTAGGCTAGTGATGACTGGACGAGAGAACAAGTCAAGCTTCTGTGTGCCAATGACATTCTGTTTCTTGACTGGGTAATGAATGATTACCTGGGAGCTTTCAGTGGGTGAAAATTTATGAAGTTGCAGATTTATGGTATGTGGACTTTTGTCCATGTATGTACTTAAATAAAGTTAAAAAAAAACCCACAAAAAGTAAAGCTTACTCTGGCTGTTCATGGAGAGTTATTTGTGAAAAACAAGAGTCCCATTGGGAAGACAGGTTAGGAGGTCATAGTCTTGGCAAGGGATGATGGTAGCCCAGTTGGAAAAGAAAATTACAGGAAGTTTTCTAAGTGTCATAGCAGGGAGCATGAAATTGAGTTAGCTAAAGAAATATAGTAAGCAATTTTGAGAGCCAACAATTCTACATTTAGGACGGTATCCACACATCTTGTATAATTTTCTCTAGCTGTGTTTAGCTACCCAGGTATGGGGATGAAAAGATCAGTATGAATAAAGGACCAAGTATCAGGGGACTTCAGAGTAATGACAAGAAATGACTCATATTTGTCAATAAAGATTTAATTCTGTGGAAATGATAGGTGTTATCATTCTACCAGCAACTCTATTAGCTGTTCATTTTCTCCAGGCTGGAGGTTTGCCACCAGATGCATGGGTGATCAGTAGTTAATATACATATTGTTATATATATATTTTATATATTAATATATACATTATATTTTCATATTCTAAATGGCCCCAACCTTGGAATTATCTTAGATTCTGCTTTTTCTTTCACATCCCATTTTTAATCCATTATCTTGGGTTGATATCTTGAAATTCCCCTTACTGGCTATTCTCAAAGGAAAAATATGATTGCAAAGTAACTGTGTCTTAAAACCTAGGATTTTTAACACTAGACAATATCACCTCCTCTCTAAAAGCTGAGTTTATGACTTGCATTTTCTGGGCTCAATGTGTGGTGAGGTTATGTTTTAGAACATAAAGAAAACAGTATAGCTCTCAAGCATTGCAGTGAAGGAGGTTCACACTGCATTTCTTCTTTGGGCTTTTAAAACTAATGAAATAGAGATAATTCAAGGTATAATATCTATGGAAACATTTCATTCAAACATCACAGGATAGAGAGAATATCTTTCTCATATGCAAAATAATCTAGATGGCATGAATTTCCATAGTCCTGTCCTTATACAAAAGCTATCCTTCTGAATTTCAGTTATGTTGAAAAGGTCCATTAAATTAAACAACTTAATTAGTACACTTACTAGGCTCGAAGCACTTCGGCAGATATTTGGAAAAACATAATAATCAATTCTCAAGAATCCTGTGTGTATAAATTATTTATAATAGAGAGATGCAATGAAGGCTGGAGGTTTTCAAAAATATGTTCTACCATGATTCCAGGATAAACACTATGAAGTTCGTCGTCAACTGTGCAGTGTCGTGGGAAGAGATGAAGGTCCACTATAGGATAAAATGGTGAATGGATTCCCACCCCCAAACATGATTCTGCAGATATCACAGAACCAAGAGAATATTGGATTGATCCCAGACCCTAACATTTAAACTGCAAGATAACGCTAAGCATCTAGATAGTGATTGGGTCCTGATGTAAATTCAGGAAGTAATGGTCTGGGTAGAAGGAATGGGTGCCAAGTAGAACCCATTGGTAGCTCTTTGGATTGTGCCCTGGTTGGATCATTTATTGTTCCAGCAATATTGGGAGGCAGAAGAGTTTCAGGAGCAGTTTGGTGCTGACTAGAGTCACTGCGGTGTCATCAAGGACATGTTGGCTAATGAGTGGGTTATAAGAGTTTTATATTGTGTTAATGGGCTGAACACCACGGATCCTTCCCCATCTACCACATCTGGATAAATAAACCCAGGGTAGTTCTTTGCAAAAAGCAGTGCCTGAAATGGAGGTATTAAGAAATTTCCTCGAAAGGTAAGATTGGTTAGTGGGAGGGAAGGCGTGATGGAGAAGTAACAGAACTCTATTGAGGGTCAGCAACTCTCTGTCCTCCAGCAAATGCCACCCTAATCTTTCAACAGGCAGAAAGGGTAGATGTTACCAGATGCGGTTTCACTGACCCCGTGTCCTCCTACCCACTTCTAACAACACATTGTGAGCTTCTTCTAAGGGAACCTTAGTTCAAGGGGCTAAATATTTACATATCTGAGAAACATTAAGTACCATAAAACAAAGACCCCCATACCAAACTAATAAATGATTTAAAAGTAAACGAAAAAAGAAATAACATATCCCTACATTCCAACTGCCTGTCCTCTCACTGGGGAGCTCCTGGACACCCTGACACAGGGATGACACACAGGACCCTGTCCTAGCACCCTGGCTGATGTTTGTCCCAATTCCTTGGGGTCCATATAAATATAAGTGGACATTTTTATGAAAAGCAGATACACAAAAATAAGCTGTGGTAGCTATTTTAATAGTCGTAAGGCAGACTGTAGGTGTGGAAAGGTAAAAGAACATAGAAAAAAGTTATACACAGAAGTGATATTCCTTCATGGAAAAAAAAAAAAGATCATAAACCTTTCTGCCAGGAAGATCGACTCTTTTAATATAAAACACCTGAGAGAATTCCAGAGGGAAATAAACAAATCAAAATGTATTTTGAGATTTTTAACTTGTGTTTTTCAGAAATTGATAACTTTTTACTTGTCTTCACTTTCCAGTATTTCTATTCAAATACAGAAAAATATGAAGATATGCACACAAATGCTAATTTCCTTCACAGTCTTACATTAAAGTCATATACCATACAGTTCTTCCCCGTGAATTTTCAGTCAGCAATATAGACTTATCAGTATAGGAGTCGCAGTATGTAGATCTCTTTCAAAATTTTTTCAAATGTTTGCTTTATTAGGGGACAAGGTAAGATGGTAGGATTAAGACATAAAATTCGATTTTGTGTGTGTGTATCTTTTAAGACATTTTTTACTTTATAGATACCCATTCAAAAGTAGGTATTTTTTTAATAGATTTAATTTATTTATTTGAGAGAGAGAGAGTGCACGAGCAGGGGGAGGGGAAGTTGGAGAGGGAGAAACAGATTCCCCACTGAGCGGGGAGCCCAACATGGGGTTTCATTCCAGGACGCTGAGATCACAACCTGAGAAAGTCAGACACTTCACTGACTGAGCCACCTATGCGCCCCAAAACTCAGTATTTTTTTAAATTAAAAAAAAAAAGTCTGAGGCCTTCCAAATCATCCACCTCAGATGCAATGGGAAGTAGAGTCCAGATTTTGATGTTCTCTACTAAGAGGGTTAGCTTAGCTCTGAGACCCAGAGTCTGGAGGACCTACTTGTGAGCATTAATGCAGCAAGTGGAGGCTAGTTCATGACCATAGATGCGATAAGAGGCCTGAGACTTGAATCAGCTTTGAGGGTAAGGATAGAGAGAAGACTTATAGCTAGACCAGGTCCAGGGCAGGACCCAAAAATTACTTGTCAAGGATTTGCTGAGAGTTTAGAGCCCATTTAATGTTAGGCTTCAAAGACAAGAGAGGAGGAAAATGAGACACATGTCTCAGAACTGTGAGATATTGGTGCATCAGGCAATTTCTAACAGACCTGTATGTCCCAAAGCTGGCTTTACCAGGGCTTTACTACTGTTCCATTAAGTACCCAACCAATCCAGCTGGTCTAGTAGGCACAACATAAATGAAAGGACCATGAAGAGAAGAGTGTATATATAAATCAGGTAAGCAGGTCTTGAGTCAAAAGGTACATTTGTTCTCATTCTAATAGTAATAAGTAAGTTTAAAAAGTGCTTTCACATTCGTTAAGTCATGTGAAGCTCAGGATTAACTTGTTCATTAGCCAGAACTCATATTGTTGTTACTGTTTCTTAGATGAGTAAACTGATACTCAATTAAATCACATGGAACACTCACATTCACATAACCAGTTAGAGGCTGTGCAAAGAGTGAATACAGTTCTTACTCTTGCTCACTGCTTCCCAGTCTTAATTGATCCATTTATCACTAATTCAGAATACTGACTATGCCAGGCACTCACCATCAGTAAGTTTTTTCCCTTGAGCAGCTCACCACGTTCTTTCCACTAATGCTGTAGCCAAATGGAATTTCCTTCTCCATGCCTTTAACTGTGCCACTGCCAAGAAGAAATATTCAATAAAAATGTTTTTTTAAGATTTTATTCATTTGTCTACTTGAGAAAGAGCTAGGGTGAGAGAACACAAGCAAGGAGGGCAGCAGAGGGAGAAGGAAAAGTGGACTTCGAGCTGAGCAGGGAGCCTGACACGGGGCTCGATCCCAGGATCATGACCTGAGCTAAAGGCAGATGCTTAACCAACTGAGCCACCAGGGCACCCCAATGCAATAAAAGCTTTAAATTCAATTCCAGAAAGTTCCAAGACCTCAGTGGGAGGTCAGAAAACCCATTTATTCAGGGTCGAATTACCCAGTTCTGTGGTTTGAGAAGATTCCCTCACCTAGAGCACCAACTTTCCAGACCCTTTCACTGTGTATTAGCAGCAGCAACATGGAGATAATAGATAAATAAAAATGAGAGAATTCTAGTCTATCATATTTTTTATTTGTAAGTAGGCCATGAACGGGATTGGTAAAGAGGCAATTGGGATTACTGACAAAATGAGGTGCTTAGATTATTTGAAGATATAAATTATTCAGCCTCCTTTCCCTCCTTTCCCTCATTGGGATGGATACTGAAGTTGGAGCTTTTTCACAGGCTCATGATAATCTGTCTTGGATCTTGTGTTTTTATATTCTCTTCTGTTAAAATGGTAAAGGTTTTCTCAAAGATATGAATTGTTTGCTTGTTTGTTTCTTTTAAAGTTGATGGAAGAGTGAGTGATACAGACAGGTACTTCGGATAGAATTAATTTATAGATGTGCATATATTCAGGTTAAGTATCTTTGCCTTTTTCTTCCTCTCTTTTTCATACCGTATTATTACCACTGTTCTCACTCTAATCTGCCAGGAAATTCTAAAAAAATACCAAGCTTGGAAAAATGTCACTAGTCCTTTCATGATGGTCGTAGATAGAAGTTGTTTGGATGTTTTCAAAAATATTTATTTCAGGATCAGATAAACTGATGTTTTATCTTCACCTCTAGGTGATGACAGCTGCCTGATTTTCATTTTTGATTCCATTAAAAGTAGGTCAGTGTTGACAAAGGCTTAACTAGTCAGTCCCTTTGACGACAGGACAATTTGGAATGAAATTTCATAGATTCCATTTCATACTTATCGGCTAAGTTTCACCTATCAATCTTTCTTATAGATATCTACTACTTCCTGATTATCACACTTCATAAATTAACACATTTTGAATTTTTTATTTTTCATTAGTGACATATTTAGTTTATTCAGATGGTTGGAGACTTTTTTTTTCTTTTTGAAAGTAGGCTTACTTACTTGCTCACTCCAATGAGGAGCCCATACACATCTTGAACCCATGACCCTGAGATCAAGACCCAAGCTGAGATCGAGTCAGATGCCCAACCAACTGAGCCACCCAGGTGTCCCAAGACTTATTTTCTAATTATGCACTTCCCCCATCCCCTCTTTTTTCACTTCCCTCTGTCTCTTTCTTCTTTCACCCCTTCTATCCTCATTTCTCTATCTGCTGTTCTGTCTTCCATGACCCTTTCTTTTGAATTATTTTTTCCTCTAATTATTTGATGACTTCCTCCTCTATGGCAGTCACAATGCTTGGTTCCAGTGATACAAGCACAGTCCCTGTCCTTGAGGAGATGAAACTAAAATTGTGTTGCTGTGATAAGGCAACAAGGGAACAAGTACAAGGTACTGCAGGAAAACCCAGAGAAAGAAAGGGGCAGTTCCTTGGGAGGGGAGGAATAGTAGGGGGCAGGACACGCAAAAGGTAGAATGGAAGGGTTGGGGAAGTTTTCAATTCTTAAGTTTTTAGGAGTCCGTCAGGGGAAGGAAGAAGACATTTTACGCAGAGGGAAAAATAAACAGGTGTACACAGCTATGGAAAGGCTCAGAGTACTAGTAGAATTGTGAGTAGCTAGCGTAACCTCATGCCAGACAGGAAGTGGAATTATTTAGGCAGACGAAGCATTAAGTTTAGAGACAAGAGTTTAAAGGGTCATTCATTCTCCAGTAGGCACAGTGGATCTTGTAGTCAGCACAACGGTCAATGGTGATGAAGACTTAACTAGTTAGTCCATTTGACTATAGGACAATTTGGAATGAAATTTCATAGACTCCATCTTAAGGGTTTTCAGGACAGTAAATGGAGTGACTTATTCCACTTTGAAAAAATCATTACATGTGAAATGATTAAATGGATTAAAGACCTTGAGGAAAATTTTTATAAGCAAAACAAAACCCTCTTGTCTGTGATACGTTAGCAGATAATTTAGGAGCAAATAGCCTGAAATGCTGAGCCCAGGGATATCTCCTTCAGTGGACCTTGACCTGTCAAGCTATTATGTCAGCACTGTTCAGGGGATGTGTGGTCTGCACAGTCACTCACTTTACCAAGGACTTACCCAAAACTCAAGTGCACTCCCTTTAGCATACATCCTGAGTACATCCAATTCGTGGCATCAAAATCTAAAATGGTGGGGGAGGAGGCGATCCACAAGAATGTCAGAATAAAGGTGCTCTATCAGCGCATTCTCCCTTCACCCACAATGCCCAATGGTAGCATATTGCTTCTTGAGAAAAATTCCAGTTATTTTGTTGTGATTGTGATCCATTTTCAAGTGGATGTGGGAGCAGCTCAAAATATTTGCCATTGAGTTTTAATCAATGCCATGAGAAAATTGCAGAACACCTCATACAAAATTGTGGTCATCTTTTTTGACAGCTTTAACAGAAAAAGTGGAAAATTGCAGAAAATTGTAAAAAAAATTGAAGCTAAAATGGTTTACACTTACTGACAACCTTTATCTTAAACCTTGCTATTTTATCATTTATTTAATATAATCTATGATTTTAGCTACTGGCTTAAATTTCACTTTCAGTTTTCTTGCTTGTGTTAAGACTGTCTGCCCCATGCATCTGGTGTCCCAGCAGTGAGCATTTATTCATTCCTTATTATCTGGTGTCTGAACAGTTAGGTATTCTGTTCTGCAGCTCTAAATGGTGATGAATGCTTGTTAAAGACTGTCATTTCATGCATATATTTCATGATTATTCTGTCTCTAATTAAATTGTAAACATTTCAAACTTTTTATTGTAGACATTCCACACTTCCTTTTTAAATACCACAGATGTTTGGTTTCCAATAATCAATAAGAGCTACTGACTTCAAAATTTAGATACCAAAAATATTTTTAAACTTACAGAAAAGTTTGCACTATTGTTTATCAGAGAGTCTTAAAAAATAATGCAAAAGTATCAGAGCTTTGATTTTTATAATAAAACCCTGTTCTCCTCTCTGGACTTAGAACTATGATGGCTTAATCCACTTACTTTCCTCAATTAAATATGAGACCTTGCTTTACCTCTTATTCTCTTGTGTAATTATTTTTGTTGTAGCTTTTCTCATGAGTAAACTACAAACTACCAAAAAGCATGGAAGGTATGCCCTTCTTTTCTAGCTCCCCAAACCCTAAACCTCATGTATTACTCAGCATATGCTATATTAAAAATTTTCTGGGGCACATGGGTGGCTCAGTCAGTAAAGCGTCTGACTTCACCTCAGGTCATGAATCTTGGGGTCCTGGAAACAGCCTACTTTGGGGCTCTTTGCTTAGTTGGGGGTCTGCTTGTCCCTCTGCCCCTCCTCCTGCTCATACTCTCAAATAAATAAATAAATAAATAAATAAATAAATAAAATCTCTAAAAAAAAGTTTCCATCACCATTAATTATTTTGATAAGAAATTTGCTTCTACACTTAATATACAACTCAGGAAAAGATTTGCTTATAGACTTACCAGTTTATCTATTTCCTTTCTTTCTCTTATAGTTTATATTTTCGTTTGCTATAAGACTTTTCACCTCTGTATAATGGGGAGGAGCCAAATTGCTCCCCTGGATAACGGGAAAGTAAATGGGGAGATAAATTATCCAGTACATAAATGGTGATGATCTGCCCCAGTGAAGTGGCTGTAACATATATCTTAATTAATCTCTATCAGGCCATGTAGGAAAATAGGCAGAAACATAGGCAAGTAAAGGAGGACTTGAAGGATGATATTGAAAAACTGAGCAGAAGAACCTAGAAAGAGAGAAGCCACTCATTCTGGCAAGAAATTTAAGAAAGTTCTGGATTGACTTTTAAAGGAAAGGAGTAAAGTTCAGAAACAAATTAGAGGAAATTTAAAAGTGAGCTTTGATTATTTAGAGATAATGAAAGGGTTCTTTCTAAAGGAAATGACCATAGTAAAACAAACAAACACACAAGCAAAAAAACCCCTTTAACCCTAAAACTAAAACAAAGGAAAACAAAACAAAAAACAAAAAACTAGACTGTGTAAATTATACATAACACCTTATAAATCAGTCAAGGATACTAGGGGAATAAGAAAACCAATAAGAAAAGGAGGTATATATATATATGAATGAAAAGGAGCTGATGACTCACAAAAAAATCTAAGAAAACATTAAATAATGGCAAGATTTTTCAATTCTAAGAGTTACGGAAACATGTTTTCCAACTTATAGAGAGAGGAAAGTGATTCCATACCATTCAAACCAGTCAGGTAAACATCAGTGCTTTCAGTAGCCACTTTAAGGAAAAAGATAACATTCTCAAATCTCATAAAATTTGTAGGTTGTGGGCTGTTACTCAGAATCTTACCTCCGAGTAAAATATTAGCATAACTAAAGGGAAAAAAAATTAAGTTTTCAAGACTCAAATAGCATTTAGGGAAACAATAGGCTTCCCAAATTCCCATCCCACTTACTACCGGAGAACTCTCTAGGACCAACAGTCGCTTGGGAGCAGCTGTTGTATCAAAGGCTCAGTCCTGTTTGTGTCTGTGCCTTGGAAGGATCAGTATCAGCCAAGCCTCCCACCCTCACTTCCTCACTTCTTTGTTGTTGTGGCTGTGTTGTGTTAGTCACCACACATTTCATCATTAGTTTCTGATAGAGTGTTCCATGAGTCATTGTTTGTGTATAACACTCAGTGCTCCATGCAATCTGTGCCCCCCCTAATACCATCACCAGGCTCACCCATTCCACCACCCCCTTCCCTTCTAAAACCCTTGTTTTGTTTCCTGGAGTCCATAGTCTCTCATGGTTCATCACTTCTAACAGTCTAGGCTAAACAAGTTTTATCTGAGCCCCTCTAAGTATAATATAAACAATACTTCCCCATTGCTTGGGAACAATGTCAAACTTCACAGGTTCAATGAAATCATTTTAGGGCATCCATCACCTCTCCACACTCTCCTGATACCTAAGTTGATCAGTGACAGTATTGATTGTAACTGGGATGACTGTCATACTCAACAGGTTTTCTTCCATCAAACTCATACGGGGTACCCAGAGATCAAATTCAAATCCTTTTTTTCTTTTTTCATTTTAGTTGTTTATACTGACTTATACCCTCTTTCATCCATTAATTTTCTGCTATACTATCGTGAATCCAAGCTAACATTCCCTTCAATAGTCAATTTGCTTTAGTTCAGAGCAAAAGTTTCCCTATCCAGTGTCAGTGATGGATCTATCTACACTTTTTTTTTTCCCATTAAAAAGCCTTGCTAGGACACCTGGGTGGCTCAGTGGGTTAAGTCTCTGCCTTTGGCTCAGGTCATGATCTCAGGGTTCTGGGATGGAGCCCAGCATCAGGCTCTCTGCTCAGCAGGGAGCCTCCTTCCCCCAACCCCTCTCTGCCTGCCTCTCTGCCTACTTGTAATCTCTCTCTCTCTCTGTCAGATAAATAAAATTAAAAAAAAAAAAGCCATGTCCACATATTTTTCTACTTTTGTCCAAATCTTGTAAAAGGCTAAATTTCTTGACAACCAGAGCTTTTAAGAGTTTTTTTCATCAATGTAGGAGTTGGGAATCAAACAATCAGGGTGATCTGTGGAAGATTATTGGAGTTTTAACGAATAACTCATTAACTCTATTCAGCACCCATCTTAAATGTGTATGGAAAGTAGGTGGAAAGGAAATGATCTTACTTATTCTGATCTCTGGGAAGGTCTTCCAGAATTTATTACACTGTTCCCTCATAATTTAGAAGGATTCTACATTTTTAAGATGTATTCTTCATAACATAACTTGGGGTTCCCCTTGTCAAAGGTGCAGTTTTGGACATTATGAATGCTATTGTAAAAAAAAGAGAGAGATAAAAAATATCAATAAATGCCTAAGTGTCCTGGAAACAGGGGTTGCTAACAGGAAGATATGGAAAGTAAATCCAGCAAGAGCAGATGTGGAACTAAAAAAATTAATTAATGAAAGCTTGGTGTAAAAGATATAATTCTGAAATTATATGTATGCTTAAGAACATTTCAACATGTGGGAAGAGTATTTTAATGGTGCTCCTTTTTATAGTTGGATGCATTTACATTTAGTTCTGCACTGGAATAAAATGAGAAGCCCCATAATTTCATAGCATCTAAAGTTCACAAAACATTCAAGAGTACCATAAATAGAAACCTATTATTTTTGTCTTACAAAAATGTTTATAGAAGAAAGGTACTCTGAAGTGAGGCAAAAAAAAAAAAAAAATACAGTGCCTGTGAAATTATTTTAGCTGAAATATTTATATGCTTTAATACAAAATCATTGAGAATCGATGATATTTTCTATCTAGCAAAATTCGCCCCCTGCAGAGAGAATAATTTCTTAATTAGAAATAGGATCTACAGAGAAAGTCCATGGAAAGTTGGCCACGATTTCAAAGTTTTTTTTTTTTTTTAACTATAAACTGCCTCTTGGAAGAAAACGGAGGACAGTATTATAGAAAATAGTTATTGCCGTCTGCTGAGGCGGGTTGCTCTACCAACTAAGGTTTGCTATGGCAGCTGAAGTCACCACGGTTGGCTACTCCTCTGTTCTCCTGTCCCTTCTGTTAAACGAAGTGGTACAGCTCTCGCTGAAAGCTATGGGTCCCACCTTTGCTCTGGGGAGCAGAGAATCTGAGCCTGTTTGTTAGTGTTCTCATGTCCATCCTACCCAGCAGAGTCCGGGAAATCCTCAAGTCGTCGAACCCACGGAAGCCACCTCACACAGCTTGTTGCCCTGCAGCTTGCTGGCGGCCGGGAAGCAATTATAAGGGGGAACCACACCTAAGATGGTGTCTGCAGAAAAGGGCCCTTCTCCACCACGTTCACATTATCACATCTGTAATGTGACATAACCTATGCTTCGTCTCGTGTCTTTATTTTTTAATCTAATTCTGGAACTCAAAAAATGTCCTTTTTTGGTCCATATTTGTTCTAAATTTTGAATTTTATTTAAATTTTTATTTTTTTTAATTTATTTTCAGTGTTCCAGAATTCATTGTTTATGCACCACACCCAGTGCTCCGTGCAATACGTGCCCTCCTTAATACCCACCACCAGGCTCACCCAACTTTCCCCCCACTGCCCCTCCAAAACCCTCAGGTTATTTTTCAGAGTCCACAGTCTCTTGTTAAGTTTTCTGTCAATAAAAGTTAATTTTGTGCTGTTTTCCTAAGAATGACCCTAAAGCAAAAACAGAGGCCTTCCACAAAGATATTATTCTTCCCTCTTCTCTTTCCACCAATTTTAACCTGCAGAACAGAAAGGGGCTAGAAAGGGAAGAAGAAGAAGAAAAAGGCTTTTTGATTGCTCTTCGGTGACAAAAGATGGATTTCTCCATGGATTACAGCTGGGTTCAAGAATTTTTCTGACTAGTAGCAGATGAAAGATAGGAGATCTTAGGAAATATTGATGTGGAAGTGGTCTGAGAGGCTGATTTATCTCAGGGGACCTGATTAAAATTCCATCCATTCATTTGAAGGAGCGGTGATAAAAGAGATGATTGCTGGGAGCCTGCTCTATCAGCCCCAGCTGTCAGACCATCCTTGCCGCCAAATCTCTGGGAGGAATATTCATCCCCATCTCCTCAGTATCCTGTGCCCCATGCTGTGACAAATGGCTCTACCACAGTATTAAGTGTAACTTTTTCTCCTGCCGCTATATAGCTTACCACAGCCTATCTTAGACTTTTACAGAGACGAACTAGAGCTATCAGTTTATAATATATCATAATATATCATATTAATATATATATTATATATATAATATCATAATATCAATGCAAGAATAGAAACTTAGAGGTTTACAGAATTTCTTAATGGGGGGTAGAGGTATTGTAAGTAAATTCTGGGTAGGAAAGGGGGTATTGCTGGGGTGGGAGTAAAGTTCCAGAGAGCATGAAGGTATTCTCTGTTTTGGACAAATGGATGAGGAAAGAGGTCCTTGGAGGGGAATAAATGGAAAGAAGAACATGCACCCATGCTAAAATAAGAGGATAAAGGCATTTTAACCCCAGGTTAGGATAGTTGGATAGTGACAGAGAAGAATGATCATTCTATTCAGAGAGGAAGGTGGGCTGAGAGTGGGGCTCTCCGTGGCCATCAAAATCATGTTCAGAGAAATATGTACTGGAACTTCTTTGGCTTCTTCTGTGTTTTGATCCCAGATAACTTCAAGTTGGCTTTAACGAATAGTCACATCACTGAGGTGAGTATACCATAAAAAAAAAAAAAAGAATAGATACAAATAAGATAATTTCCCAAATGTCATAATATCTTTGCCTAAGGTAGTAGCAACAGAGTGTCACTGTCATTTAGAAACTCAACTGAAGTTGAGCTCAGGATAAGCTCTGTACAGTATTGCACTTTTACTTTGTAGATGCAAAAAAAAAAAAATTCCACTTTTTGAAGTAACAGGGTTAAATGCTGGTAAACATTGTAAAAAGCAGTGTGGTCTAAGACAGAATAACTTGGAGTCAGTTTTCCTGGATTCCAGTTTTAGTTTTTCTACATTTCGTATAACTTAAACCCTTTGTTTACTTATTTTTCTTGCTAAATTAGAGATAACATGAGATTTTACCAAATTACAAAATTTGAAGTCTCAGTTCATAGGTTTCCAAATATCCAATCCTTGGCACTTGTCATGCAAACTTTAAAAATTGCAATAAATAATTGTGATCTTTCTGAACTATTATAAGAAAAAAAATCTCATTTCTGAAATAAGCAAAAGAACCACCTTTAGATTAGGAAGAGGAATAATCTCTCCCAAGTGTTGTATTGGGTAGCTCTTTCTTCTCCCTTCATTCCACTGTCTTTTTAATTATTATTATCAATTGATATGTTGCACAAATTTAAAACATTGTTGATATCCAAAGAACTGGTCCTCTTTTAAAAGTCTTTTATTTATTCATTTATTTGTTTGGCACACATGTTTCCAACTGACCCATCCATTGTTATCCGGATTTTGATGTTACCTTCCCAGTAATATGCCATGTGTTTTTAGAATTTAGAATAGAAGAAGTATAGGATCATTTTTTTTTTTTTTCCTGGTAGCTTTGCATGTGAGATCATCCTGGATATTCCAGTTTGGGTCCCAATCCAATAACGAATGATTGTATAAGAATGACACACAAAGGGAAAGGAGACACAGAAAGGAGTCAATGGACTCTTGGAGGCAGAGACACGAGTGATGCACCTGCAAGTCCTGGAATGCTGACACACTGGTCTCTACTTGAAGCCCAAAGAATACCACTTTAGCACAAACTCAGTGGCTTACAACAACACGGTTATTACTTCCCAGCACTGTAGTCAAAAGTCTATCATGAGTCTCACTGTGTTCAAATCAAGGTGTTGATAGGAGGCTTTCCTTTTTGCAAAGCTCTGCAGGAAACCCATTTCTTTGACTTTCCCAGCTTCCAGAGGCTGCCAGCATTCCTTAGTGAAGGGCTCCCTTCCCCCATCTTCAAAGGCAGCAATGCAGACTGAGTTCCTACACTGCCTCCCTCTGACCTCCTCATCTGTTTTAGTCACCCCTGTGATCTGTTGGGCTCACATGGATAATCTCCCTTTTTTAAGGTCAGCTGATCAGCAATCTTCATTCCATCTACAACGTTAATTCCCCTTTGCCATGTAATACCACATAGTCACAGCTTTGGGGAATGAAGACATGGACATCTTTGGCCATCTTTACTTCTGTAACATTCTCAAATTGTTCCACATTTTTAAGGTTCTTTTTTAGGTTTTTTAGGTTCCACATTTCGGTTCTCAGTCACCCAGGTAGGCATGAACACATCCTCTCCTACTCCCTAGTTTTGAAACATATTCTTCTTGTGTCCTTCTGTAATAATCACGATGCCCTTAACCCCTGCACATATCAGACTACATTTAAGTCAGTTCTGTGTACTTTCCTACTACCTGGAAAATACCTCCCTTCTAACTCTTAAATATGAAAATCTTCCAGAAAGTCATCCTAGTGTGATTCCACTTGCCTATTTTCATTTCAATAACTCCAATAATTATTTTCTCTTTTCCTTCTAATTTTCCATGACATTTCACTGTTTTATAAGATGTTAGTTTTGTATTCCTAACATCTGAGTTGAGTTCACATATACTTATTGTCATTCACCTTGACTTACCTATTAGCTTTTAATCTTTAGGAAATAAGCAATTCTAAATTCTTACTCTATAGAAGTGTATGAGAGATGCTCCCTACTTATTAGCCACCAAATGCAGAAGTGTGGTCAGCATTGAAAGAGATCACATTTTACAAACAGAGTAAGGCCGTTAATAGGCTAACGACTTCTGAGAAGTCTTGAAAAAAATGGTTTCTGGACATGAATAAGAAAAAAAAAATGGTGCCAGTGCATCATAAACAGACTTCACATGCACTGATTGGACAGTAAGAAAATAGGTTAGTACCTTTTCTGTACCCATCATTCTCAATGTTATCACTAAATTGTTATTCCTCACACTTATTTTTAAATACATTTTTAACCAGATTGTTTATATAAACAGAGATCCAGGAAGGAACACCTTAGGGATGTCCCTGACTAATTAGGTCAGTCTCCTCTTACCTCACACACGTAATTATATTTGACACCCTTTGTTTTACTTTATTTATATAAATTTTGCTGCTCATGATGATTTTAATAAACTATCCCTTTCAAATGTAGTCTTCCATCCTAAATCTAATGGGAGGGAGACACGCTATAGGGGATAGCAATTTATCCTTTCTCATTCTAGTCAGCCAGTGTCTCCTCCTGATCCACCAACAACATACAGGCTTTCTGTCTTCACCCGAGATTATATGTTATATTCATGGTCATAGTGAAAATATAGATGAGTATATCAGCTGGATTGCTGTGGCACAGAAGAGAGTGTGATTTTCACCTCTCCAGATTCTATCTTCCAAATACAGAATGAAAGAGCCAATGACACAACAGAAAAATGGGATCATCTAAAAGTATTCCTCACCTCAAAATCCCATTGTTTTATTTCATATTTTCTATATGTGTCTTCTGAGTGGTTAATTTAAAGCTCATGCTAGGGACACCTGGGTGGCTCAGATGCTAAGCAGCCAACTCTTGGTTTCAGCTCAGTTCGTGCGTGATCTCAGGGTTGTGAGATCGAACCCCACTTCTGGCTCCACGCTCAGTGCAGAACCTGCTTCAGATTCTCTCTCCCAAATAAATTAATAAATCTTTAAAAAAAAATAAAGCTCATGTTAAATGATTTTATATATATATATATATATGGTAAGGAAACACTTACTAGTTGCCATAACAGAAAAACTCCAAAATATTGGTGGCTTAACACAATAAATTTTACTTCTTAGGGTGCCTGGGTGGCTCAGTCAGTTAAGCGTCTGCCTTCAGCTCAGGTCATGACCCCGGAGTCCTGGGATCGAGTCCAACATTGGGCTCCTTGCTCAGCAGGGAGTCTCCCTTTCCTTGCTCATGTTCTCTCTCTCCCTCCAATAAATTAAATCTTTAAAATTTTTTTTTACTTCTTGGGGCGCATGAGTGGCTCAGTGGGTTAAGCTTCTGTCTTTGGCTCAGGTCATGATCCCAAGCTCCTGGGATCGAGTCCCACATTGGGCTCTCTGTTCAGCAGGGAGCCTGCTTTCCTCCCCGTTGCCTGCCTCTCTGCCTACTTGTGATCTCTCTCTCTGTCAAATAAATAAATAAATAAATAAATCTTTAAAATTTTTTTTTTTTTTACTTCTCACCCACATAAGGGTCTCTGATATGGTGTTGGTTGGTAGCTCTTCTATCATCCAGTAGGACTCAAGTTGGTAGAAGTTGTCATTCCTATAGTATGGCTTCTAAGGTTATCGTTAGTGGTATCTTCCAGATTGATAGTGGAAGAGGAAGAGAGGGGCACAGAGGGAGATGGCTGAGGACCAGGCCTATGAATGATGTATATCATTTCTTCTCATTTCTTTATAGTGAGAGCTTGGGGGTGTGGCCATACTCTCTGCAACTTCATTCCCAGGAGGAAGACAGATAGGTTTGATAAAGGCTAATGTTCTCTGCCACTATGGGAAGGGTAAGAGAGATTTTATCTGATACTCACACTTGAGTTCTAAATAATGTATCATATAAAAGCTAACAGAGAGGTAGGGTTTGTAAGAAAGTAGGCCTGAAGATCTAAGTGTGGTAGGATATTTGGAAAAGTGATATCTGCTTAGGAAGTTTCTAACCCCATCCTCCGGTGACACCGGGGACAACATAAAGGTACTGGGCAGCTGTGACAGGAAGAGGAGGGCAAACTGGACAAGGAAGAATGGAAATGGGCACTGGGAGGTTTCTGAGAACATTCAGACCCTACTTTGCTAGGTACTCCCCCTCTACAGAAAGGTGTGAGGAATTCCAAATGATTGCAATGTCCATATAATAGAAACTGTCCTGAAACAGGACAGAAAGAATCAGCTTTGACTTCCCACTGATAAGAACTGCCATGAGCACTTAGAACGAGCCAGATACTTTGCTAAGTGCTTTGCTTGCATTAGTACTTTTAGCTTTCACAAAAACCTTATGAGGTAGTTCTAATTAGATCACTGATGCAAAAATGAAAATTAAAATTCAGAATTCAGGTTTATAAGATCACCTAGCAGGAAGCAGTGGAGTGAAGGCTAGTCCCATGGTAGCTTTAGTGCAAAGCCCTTTGCTTCATCTTCTGATGCTACTGAGAAGATCAAAGCTATCGGATTTCAATATAATCAATAATGTGGAAATACACCTCATTTGGAAAAGAGTAGAATGCTGTTTCTCTTAAGAAAGATTATTTACCTTAAGAAAGAACCTTTAAAATGTATACAATATATTGAAACATCTTCATACAACAAAGAAAATCTTCATGTATACTAAAAATTTACCAAGAGAAATTTATCACTCTGGAATAAATAATTTCTATCCTTATTTACAAATATATCCTTAAACCACAATATTAAGTGATGAGACCTATTTGGATTTGGAGTGATGAGGTCCTTAAAAATGAGTATCTTGACTCTGTTTTACTGGACCTTAGCTTACAAAGAGAGACTGATGGAAATTGGTACATAAATTCATATGAGCTACTTTTGAAAAATTAATCTTTATTAATGTAGTTAACCATGTCTACTTCCCAAAGAAGATTCAAAATAATTATTTTAATTTTAAAAATTGTTTGTTGGGGTGCCTGGGTGGCTCAGTGGGTTAGGCTTCTGCCTTCGGCTTGGGTCGTGATCTCGGGGTCCTGGGATCGAGCCCCACATCAGGCTCTCTGCTCAGCGGGGAGCCTGCTTCCTCCTCTCTCTCTGCCTGCCTCTCTGCCTACTTGTGATCTCTCTCTCTCAAATAAATAAATAAAATCTTTAAAAAAATTTGTTTGTTTTGGCTAAGATAACACTGCTTTCTTATTAAATGAAAACAATGGTGGTATACTATATAGTATTTTTCTTTTTTTAAAGCTTTTTCTTCTTTCTTTCTTTCTTTCTTTCTTTCTTTCTTTCTTTCTTTCTTCCAAGACAGAGAGAGAAATTCTCTGTCCTTAAAGCCTGGGTGGCTCAGTGGGTTAAAGCCTCTGCCTTCGGCTCAGGTCATGATCCCAGAGTCCTGGGATAGAGCCCCAAATCGGGCTCCCTACTCAGGTGGGAGCCTGCTTCCCCCCCCGCCCCCCGCCTGCCTCTCTGCCTACTTGTGATCTCCATCTGTCAAATAAATAAATAAAATCTTAAAAAAAAAAAAAAAAAGACTGAGAGAGAGAAAGAGAGCAAGAGCGAGCATAATCATGAGCACAGGGGAATGGCAGAAGCAGGGGAGCCCAATTCAGGGCTTGATCCCAGGACCCCAGGATCACAACCCCAGCCAAAGGCAGTTATCCAACCCACTGAGTCACCAAGGTGCCTCCTATACAGTGGTTTTCAACTGCATTTACTCAAAGGCCAAAATTTCAACAGCAACAGCATACACTACTTCAAATAGGTCACTTTGGCATGAGGATTATTTTAGATTGAAGGCAATTCAGAAGAAGTAGATATAAGAACTTTGTGCCCTCCCCATATTTGCCTAAAAGCAGGGCATAGATTTGTGAAGGTGCCGGTCTCCCCCCTCCCTCCCCCCGCCCCCACCGGGCCCCTACGGAAGACAGACAGAAGACAGAAGTTAATCACGTAAAGACAACTGGAGACCTGGGTCTGCCCACAGATGGCATCAGAGGAATCTACTGACCAACTTGACTAATCCATACCCTCCATTAATTTCCCCATATGTTTAGTTTTCAACAGTTTGTCACCCTCAAGAACACGGAGTCCTTTTCTTTTGTCTTACCACTGCCTGCAGATGTATTGCTCCTTTAAAATGCTGGGTTTAAGTCCAGGGTCTAACCAGCCCTTTGAGGTAATCACCACGGGGCACTCCTGTGTGTCTGGGCTGTGTGTGCATGAATAAAACTTCTGTTTGTTTTTCTGTTGTTAACTTTTCTTTTGTCTCTCATTTGTACTGTCCCAGGCAGTGAACCTAAGATTGGTAGAGGAAAAACATACTTGTTTTCCTCCCCTTCAATTCAAAGGCATAAAATCCAGGACCAGGTCTTCTGAACAAAATTAATTTTGGAGGACTAGCATGCTAATGAACTTTATTACCAGATACATCAAATAAAGCACGACTAGATAATTCAGAGAAGGTCACGAGTAAAGCCATTAATCTAAAGTAGAAGATCTTGGAGAAATGAAACCTTATTTAGTTTGTTACTTCACAGAGAGAAGTACAATGCAGGAAAACCAGAAAGATATGACAGGGAAATTGGAAATGAAATCAAGGGTGAGAAAGAGAAAGAACATAAATGTTTAATTCAGATTAGAAAGCCAGTGGGAACATCTACAAACTAGGGCTGCCAGATAAAATATAGAAAGCTCAGCTAAACTGGAAGTTTATGGAATCCAGAAATTATGATTTTAATGTATGTCCTAAATATTGCATGACACATACTTACACTTCAAAAATACATTGGTTGTTTATTTGAAATTCAAATTCAACTAGCCACTCTGTATTACTACTTGTTAAACCCAGCAACTCCAGTAAGAGTAAATCAACAAGTGTACTTCACTTTATTACTATTAAATGCTTAGTTGCCACCTTTCTATTTTAATATGATGTTGCAGTTCAACCTTCATTTGCGATAATTTATTTCTGACTTCACTTGGTGTACAGAACTTTCCAGACATTGTTGTCCCAGGATTAACATTTTTGTAAGCGTTTGGTTAAATACTTCAGCTTGGCTGCTTCAAGAAGAGAGTGAATAGTTTTACAATGTGTTATGCACAGATAATGTGTTTTTAATTGTGAATGTATTTATTGAAGGCAAAGGAAGTATTAAATGTGCTCTCATGGGTCAGTAATTGCAAATTGAGGAAGGCTTTTCCTAATCCTCACTTCTCATACTATTTTATTTCTCCTGCTTTTCTCTCCTCTCTTCCTGATTCCTGGATCTATCCCTCTCCGGGCTCCCCTTGGCCTCCTATCCCCTAACAGCTAAGTCAACAACTGGAAACTCTTAAGTAAATTTACTCCACTGTAACCACCCTGTTGACCTTTTTTTGGCTCTTTCTCATTTATGTGAAGTGGCCTGTAGTCAAAGCAATTAAGGTCTCTAAAAATGCAAAACACTTGACTACAGATACTTGTGCTTTGCTGCCTCTCAGTAGAGGGGCCGACTACCTTGTCTGTTGGTTTAAAGTGTGGCAGTGTACACAGAAAAGAGCAGACATGATAAACCACTTCATGGTAGGTTTGCTTTTGAACTGTGCCCAGACCATCTTACAGCAGAATAAAGTTGGAGTGAAACAGATCTTTCCTAAAAGTTGTCTCTATTGTTAAAAAGCAAACCAGAGGGGCACCTGGGTGGCTCAGTCGGTTGAACGTCTGCCTTCTGCTCAGGCCATGATCCTGGAGTCCCAATAGAGTCCCTGCTCAGCAGGGAGTCTGCTTCCCGCTCTGCCCCTCACCCTGCTGGTGCTCTCTCTTGCTCTTTCTCAAATAAATAAATAAAAATCTTAAAAAAAAAAAAAAAAAGAAAAAGAAAAAAGAAAGAAAGAAGGAATTAATGAACGGACAAGGAAAGAAAACCGCCCAAAATGGAGTCACTCAGGTTCTGGTCCCACCGCAGTAAAGCAAGGTTTAATGCCTAATCTGTCTTCAGTTTCCAACCACCCCTCCTACCCCCATAGGAATACAACCTTCAAAGGGCCAAACTGGGAGTTCCTGGTCAATGCCAGGAGATAATCCACCCCCTTCTGTTTCCGTTAGGAGGGCAACCTCGCCCAAAACGATACGTTCTTGGCTAATAAATTCCTTTTTTTTTTTTTCCTTCCAGCTCCCTTTCTGACTTTAAAAACCAATACTTTTCTACAGCGCAGTAGAGCTCCCCCTACTGGCCAGATGGGATGCTGCTTGATTTATGAATCACTCAAAAAGCCAGTTAGATCCTCAAATTTACTCAGTTGAATTTTGTTTTTTAAAGCCATTCCCTGTTTCTACTTCCACAGTTTCCAATCTCTTCTCACCCTCCATCTTTCCCACTCCTCTCTCAGCTTTTTTTTTTTTTAATTATTTATTATATATATTAGAGAGAGACAGAGAACAGACCTGTGGTGGGGGTGGTGGGGGAGGAGTGGAGAGGGAGGAGTGAATCTTAGGCAGGCTCCACACCCAGCACGGAGCCCAATGTGGGGCTTGATCTCACAAACCTGTTCATGACCTGAGCCAAAATCAAGAGTCAGATGCTTAACCAACTGAGCCACCCAGCCACTCCAACCACTGTCACCATATTGACAAGAATTTACTGGATCCTAAAATCCAAAGGATGCTTTTAACTTTTTATATATACATGATATACTATCGTTCTCTCTTCCTGCAATTACCTCCAAATATCATAACCTAACAATACCTTTCCTTTAAAAGTTATGAAAGAATTAAAATTGTAAAAGAGGCTTAAATAATAATGAGATGCAGTCCTAGGAGGCCACCACTTATCTTGGGAGTTAAAACATGCCAAATACAGAAACTTTCTGTATATTTCCTGACTGCAATCCCATCTCTCTCATTCCCCCAATCCTGACTTTGGTGTATAGTATCTGTATTTGGCCAACTTTGATCACATTTGTATGTATCCTTAAATAAATCTTCC
Source organism: Lontra canadensis (assembly GCF_010015895.1). NCBI lineage: Eukaryota > Metazoa > Chordata > Mammalia > Carnivora > Mustelidae > Lontra > Lontra canadensis. The sequence continues at coordinate 3,350,579 of NW_022631133.1, forward strand.
TTTGGATTTACATTTATTTAAATTATATATATCTGGAGCTAAACTATTTCTCGATGGCAACTTCTGCTTTATTGTATTATTTTTAAGTCAATACTATGTGACATTTATTCGTATTGGTACATACATCTCTAAAAACTTTCTTTTAATAGCATATTCATTGTTTGAATATCCTACTGTTGACTGCCCCCAAAGACCACCCCACAAATTTGTTGATCGAGTAATATTAAGTTTATTGGACTTATTTCAGTAAAGGAAGGTGCAAGATTGACGTTGTTTTAAAAGCGTTTCCGAAAGGAAAGCAAAGAAAGGTGTTTACAGTTTTAGGAACTGGGCTGGAAGATTTTAAGGTGGGCCTTGGAAGGCAGAGAAGTTTGAGACTGGACAGGGTTTAGCATTATGTCTTTGGCCTTGGGGGCACCGAGTAAAGGTCTTAAAGAGAATCCTGATGAGTCTGATCATGTTGAAATGATAGAATCCTAAGTTTTAAAAGCAGATTACTTTTGATGATTCACAGGCTTATTTCCAGGAGCAGTATTTCTCGGGGCAGGCTAACTTTGTTTGTTCTCAATATCATTTAACAAGGCTATCGTTAATATAGCTCACTTTTATTAACTGTAGGGCAGGAAAGTATTGTTTAACTTGCCATGATGGGATTCTAAATTCTCACCACAACTTTTTAAAAGTTTTAAAAAGTTTAAAACTTTATCAGTTGATTTTTTCCGATGCGAGTATGAACAATTCTGTGATGCCATTTTCTACATGATTAAAACATAGTATAGTAGCCAGTTATAAGGAATGTGCATTTTAAAATTTATTAGATAAAGGAAATTTGCTCCATAAATTAATTGTTAGAACTTAAATTCCCATTGGAAATAGGAGAATTCTCTTTTCTCCACCCTTGCAACTGTGAGACTTTTTAAATTTTCCCCAAAGTTAACGGATATCTTATTGTGGTTTAGTTTGCTTTCTTAGTTACCACTTGGTTTGTTCCCTGTCATATCTTTCATCCACTTTCCTCCTGAGTCATTTGTTCTCTCCCAGATTGATTTTACATGCTCTGTAGTTTTCTGGAAACCAATTACTGTCTTATTATATGCACTCCAATATTTGGCCTGCGTTTTCTTTCTTTTCTTAATATATTTAGATACCTATATTTTTTAATGCAGTAAAATTTATCAATCTTTTCATTAGAATCTGTATTCTTTGGTTCCATTCAAGAAGTATTTACCTACAAGGAAGTTATAAAGATATCCTTCTGCATTATTTTTTCTTCTCTTTTTACAGGCTGGTTTTAATATTTCAATCTTTAATTGACCAGGAATTGATTTTTGTGTTTGGTATAAATCAGGAAGTGATTTCATTTTTGGTTTCCATATATAGATGACTGTTTCTTGAGCATAATAATCAAGAACATCCTTTATAACTTTCTATCATATATCAAACTTCTATATATGTGCTGCTCTACTTCAGGCTCTAAATTCTATCCCACTGTTCTGTTTGTCTATTCCAGAACTGTTACTACCTTTTCTTCATTAGTATAGTCCTATAATATTTTCATATTTGGAGAAGCAAATTTCCCACCCTTTCTTTCTTCTTCAAGGGTGTCTGTTCTTTTGTTTTTCTTTTCCGTATAATCCCGAAGTCAGCCTAAATTCTACAAAAACAAGGACAAAACCCAACAACACATGGATTTTAAAATCCTGTTGCCATTTTCGTTGGAATTATGGGACCCTAGATCGGCTTGAGAAGAATGGAGATTTTTAAAAAATAAAATCCAATCTCTATTCATGAAGATGAAATCTCTTCCTCCTTTATTGTGGCTGTATATGGTAGGGACCATGAACGTGCATGTCTCACTTTCTTACTGTAAAGAATGTAGTGGATTGATGAAGGCCCCAGTTGCTGTCTCTCTGGATCTACACAACCTTTAGGAAGATGATGTTGCACTTGCCCCAGACTCACAGAAGTGTCCTAAGGCAGGCCATTCTGGCTTAATTCAGGTCTCCTCTGACAGGGAACTTTGGTTCAGAGACTCCCCATTGGTCTGGAAGAAACTTCTTAGAATTGCTTTAATGTCCAAGACTATTCCTACCCAACCCTCCCTCTTTTCACTCTCCCTCCATAGTCACCAGTCCTGTGTCACAGTCTACCCCCTCCTACTTTCTTTCCTCTTTATCCCTTAGACATTCTCCTTATCTGTTCCACAGCAAGTGCATTTTGATGTCTGCCTCGTAGAGCACTCAAACAAAACACACACAAAAACAATGCCTTTCAAAAAGGTTTGTAATTTTCTTCAGAAGTTATCAGATTTTTATGAGATTTTTCATAAATACTTAAGGTTAAAAAAATCATACTTCTGATTCTTATTGGGATAGAGAGGTTAAACATAGGGACCAGCATGTATCTTTGAGGATTTGCTTAAGTCATGCTATTTTCTACTTAAAAAGTGTGAAAAGTAGCACAAAGAGTGACTGTCACAACCATGCTAGGCCAGAATCTTTGAGGATCTACCGAAGCAGAAGCATACTTCTGATCTCCCACCATCTGCACTTGGTGCAGATTTAGGTTGTGGGGAAATAAAGGGAAAATAGCAGGATTCCAGAATCCCTCCTGCAGAGAGGGGCAGACGAAGACGTGGGGTAGAATCACACTGAGGAAGAAGTGGGATAGAATCACACGGCAGCTGAGCTCAGGAAAGGTGTACAGACCTGGTTGTGTAGAACTGCAATCAAAAATCTACTTTTAGTCCTGGTCTCTTGGCTTTTCAACATATCAGCCTGTGTTTGGGGATGCTATTACAGTGCGATACATCCCACGGAACCTTCTCTGAGATTCTGGAAATGCGACTTCAGCATACCAAGCTGCCTAGACAAGAAATTCTTGCAGGAAACACAACCTAGGAGAAACTGCCTAGCAACTGAACCTGAAGTAGTGAAGACCATTTTCTAAGGGCATGGTGGAGAAATATTGGAGGAGTTTATTCATAAATCTATAAGGGAAGTCAAGGGGGAGTCATCTCTTTTTGCTGACAAAACACCTTTGGTTTGAATACCAATCTCACCTTGAAATAGGCTCTTCTGGAACAACCTCCAGGCAGAAGAATAGAAAATCTCTTAGAATGTAATTGCTGCCTTGGTTAAGTTAGGCTGGGACACAGCAACCATGCCAGCCCCTTGGCTCCCGTGGGGAGCTGTGCTCACGATCCTTACTGCAGAGCTCAGCGGCTCACCATGTCCCAAGGTGAATGTTAAAACCCCAATTGCTCACCACACTTGGGGTCATCTAGCTCATCCCACTTGGGTTCTATCCCAAGTTTGCAGGCTAAAGGTGGCCCAGAGTGATTTGTTTCATTGCCTTGTTAATATCAGTTTGAGTTTTCAGAGGCCTGTTCCCTTGCTAGGACCCTCCCTGCTCCATCTTTGGTCTAGAAGCCTCAATTCTAGTACTTAGGACCAAACAGGCTGACATCTGGTCTGCTCTTCCAAGCCCTGAACCAGACTACAGCACACCACTCTCAGTGAAGTGTCCAAGGAGGTAGAAGAATACCATGGTTCTTAAATATTAGGACATTAATAGGAGTGATAAGACCAGTGAGTCTAAGGAAGGTTGAATGATTTGGCTCAGACTACCTGAGTTAACTCGTGAAATGCCGAGTCTGGATTTGAAGCCAGGTTTCCTGTACTTTGGATGCGGTGTTCCTTCTGTTGTGCCTTTTCACCTCTCAGGGTATGCACTTCAATTCCGCATTTCTCTGTTCCCCCTGCAGGCTGGGCCATCCATTGCCTCATTCCAGCTATCTAAGTGCGAAGCCTGTGCCTGAACCTTGAACAAAGCTGGCTCAGCAACCAAGCCCACCTTAGGGTCTCATTCTTTCCAGCTGGAATGGGGGTGTCATCCTTCACCTCCTTCTGCAACTCTGCCTTCCTGACAAATGCTCAGAAATTGCAAATGCTGGGAAATCAACAGTTTTCTCTCTTTTACATTCCTATTTATTTCCAGTGTCTTCTAGCCATTTCCATTCTATGAAAGCTATTGATTGAGATGCCACCATTATTATTTGAGAGAACACTCAGCTAGAGCAAAAGTTTTATAACTAAGTTGTTATATTTATTTATAGTCGTCTCCTTTTTAAGTTGTAAATTGTTTTCCATTAGCTTTAATTTGCGCAAATGTACTGTGAGAAGTCACCGAGTGTTCAGAGAGCCCAGTTAATAGGGTCTGGCACCCACACTCAGGAAAGGTTATGGCTCCTCAGCTAAGCAGATGCTGGACTCATTTAAAGAATTATCTTAAAGTTCAAAAATGAAATTATTACCACATAGAGACATTAACACAGTGCTTAGATAAAGGGTATGATAGGAAAGCAATGAGTGATACTTTATACGAACAAATACCTTTTTACGGTCTATTAACAATTCTGCGCTTGAACTAGTAGTTACTCACATTATCTTGTAAATGGAGCATTGTTCAGAAGCACTGGGCTGTAATATTATGCATTACATTGCCAGTAGAATAAAGTGATAAAGGAGTTGAACTACTTTCCAATGGTAGCTGGAGAGATACTGCAGGATCAAGGAGTTTGGTGTATGAGAGTGATGGGGTGGGTGACGAGAGCTCCGTCCCTTCGGAATGCTAAGATAAAGAGAACAGATGTTCCACTGGGGTCCAGATAATAAGTTCCAATACCAGAGATGAGGATAGAGGAGGTTGATTCAACAAGGGAACATTCAGGTTGACTGGCCCAGAAGCTCCTGCTGGACTGAAACAGAGATATTGCTGGCAGGGACTACCTGGGATCACATACTCCCACCAAGGTCCTGGGAAGCCTTCGGACCAGGATTATGGTAATTTGAAATCATACCTACTTGATGGAGATTGGGTTTCTAACATGAGTTCAGCGTTCTTTCAACACCTATCCAGACTGAGTCATTAAGCAACAGAGCTTATCTATTTGCTAAAGCCTCTGCAGATTATGAACAATGAAGTCCTAGATCTAGAACAATGGTGACTCTTCCTGTGCATCTCTTGTTTTAAGAGTTTTATTTTACTCATTTTTGTTTTCCTCACAGAACCCAGATAAATGCTTGCTCATTTTGAGCTCTTAATAAATGTTTGGTGGTGTTGTCTCTTCAAAACTAACCCATATGATTAATAGCTCATAACAGATCTTCTCAGAGAATAACTCTATTGGGTCAATGCTTGTCAGATTTCAAGAAAAGTAAGACTCCTTGGTCAGGGATACAGTGAAAGAAAAATGACATAAAATGACCTGTGATGCACAAATGATTAATAGGCATCAGGCAACATGTCAGAGCCTGAGAGGAGAGAGCAAGACATAGGTATTTGAGAAGCAAAGGGGCAGTAAGGTCAACCAAGGAGACATTCCCAATGGTAGGAAACTTCAGCAGCAGGGAAGTCTATTATTTGGTTTTGAGTTGTTTGCCATCAGGAATCTTCCCTGTTTCTTTAAAATATCAGGCTCTGTGTTTGTGATATTTTGGGTATGATGACATTCAAATGGTGTCCATAATGAGTCAAGGAAGGAAAAGAAATGGACTCTTGGAACACAAAGATGAATCCTAAATTTAATGAATGCAGAGAAAGTAGGACAGGGAACCCTGGGTTGAACAGGTAAAGCCTTAGTTCTCATTTTTCACTCCAGTAAAATTCCTGGAGAGACTGGGAGTGATGGACCTAGGTCTCCCTCTGCTGGTAGAGAGGGAAACCAATCCATTTTATGTGAATTAAAAGCATTTAATTTTAAAAAGATTTCCCAGTTCCAAGAACATTAGAGCAAAAAGAAATTGTCTACAAGCAGTATCTTCCCACTTTGTGATTCACTATGGACCTTGGAATGAAAATAATATATATCCAGATCATAAAGAACTTCTGATAACCATAAAAACACATTTGTAATCCTTCAAAATAAGTTCCTTAAATTAGCACCTTATTACATACTTTCCTGTCCTAAGAGTGTATTTTTTTAAGACTCAAGAGCAGGGAAGTCAGAATTTCAACACCTGTGAATTAAAGTGGATATATAGTATAAAACTCTGTCCATCAGCTTCATCATTAAAGGTTTAATTAAGTCCCCCTCACTATTTGATGTCGAGAAACCCTTCGAAGTGATTTCTTACATAATATCAACCTTTAAAGATTACTCTCAAGTGCTCTCACATTATTTTATGGATTTTAGCCAGAAGTCTGTAAGTACTTTTATTATCCGCATATATACAGGTTAGAGAATTGGTGTTCATGGATTGAAGTTTATGGAGTTGAAATCCCTATCTGGGGGAAACAGCCCCAAACTCACATCTGACCAGCAGACCTAGACAACAGAGGTACTGGTAAGTTGAGAGAGGAATCAGCAATCACGGTCTGTGCCAAAAATTCTTTCCCTAAAACTTTCCACACAGAACCGTGCCTATAATAGGCCAAGGTGGGCCTTACTTAAGCCTTTTAAGAAAAATATGGAAATTAAAGCAGTGTCTCTGTTACTAACGAGGCCAGCACCTGGTAATCTCGTAACATGAATTATACAATAAAGCAAGGTAATTATGCCACAGTGATTAATCAGAACCACTAAGAAACTTATATTATCATATATTAAAATTTTTTCCTATACACATAATTCTGTACTCAGAATTATACCAAGCTAGACTCATGCCTTGAGTATGAAATAGAGACCAGTTTTCTCTGCCTCTCTCTCTTTCTCATTCTGGACAGCAATAATAATAATACTGATAATTTAAATGTTAGGCTGTGGGACACCTGGGTGACTCAGCCTGGTAATCTTCTGCCTTCAGCTCAGGTCATGCCCCAGGGTCATGGGAGCCAGCCCGGCAATGGACTCCCTGCTCAGCGGGGAGTTTGCTTCTCCCTCTGCCTGTTGCTCCCCCTGCTTGTGCTGTCTCTCGTTCTGTCAAATAAATAAAATCTTAAAAAAAAAAAAAAAAAGTTAGGCTGCGCAGCTTCCACAGATTTTCGTATCATCAGATTCTAATTTTATCGTTACAGTGACACTGAAGTTGGAATCAAGGTGTAAAGGTATTGTTTTGAAGAAAAAAAAATGTTAAGCATAGAAAGTGCCATATGCTTAATTTCATGCTAATTAATCAACAGGGGCTTTGGGAGGCTCCAATCCAGATTTAGTGACCTGCTTTAAATCTCTGGAGCAATAGAGAGGATTATCATTTTCAGCTTAAATAAACCCATAGCCGAGCGAACGGATGCCCGTTATGTACCACCAGGCCCTCAAGTCTGCAGATAACCAGCTTTTCTTCTAGCCACGATCATCATTAGATACCCTTTCCCTTTCTATGACTCTGCTGTGGTTCCCAGATGCCTCTTAAATGCAATTAAAATCTTCTGAGTTGGGGTTTTTGTTCTTAGAGCTATTGGTTTGTTTGTTTCAGCTCCTCCGGTTTTCTCCAGGTTGGTCAAATTGTATCCTTCTGTGGCCCTGCTTATAAAATCTCTTCTGTGGCAAACCACATTTTTCTCCATCAGGTCATAACCTCTTCCTTAAGCAGGGCTCAAGTTTCTTCCCTTCTGCTCTTTGGTTTGTTACTTCTCTGTAACTTTCCACAGCCCGCCCCTGGGTTGAGCGTGTGCTTGTCGGATGCTGGCGGACCCACAGTGAGTAAGTGGTTTGGATTAAGACCTTGGCAGGCGATCTGGAGGACTGGCCAGTTTCAGTCTAACAGCTTTAAATTAAACCCCAAGCCTTTTCTGGAGTGAGAGGGGGAAAGTAAAGAAATGGAAGATGGGAAAGAACTACGTAAAGAGAAAAAAGGGATTACTCAGGAAAGGGCTTAAATCTTTGGAAGGCAGAGGAAGCAGATTCATCTGGGAGTATTTTGGCCAATGCTTCTTGATCTGGGATTTCTGCTAGGGCTCAGTTTAGGATCAGTCTCTGAAAATTCCTCTTTTTCTCCCCTTTCTTTTTCTTGGCCTATGGATGTCAAGAGCTGAGGGTCTCCACCAGGCAAGCCAAGTACCCCCAGGAGGCCTCGGAAATGTCCCCTTGTTGTCTTATATGTTTTTCCCTTTATAAGATAATTCCTTCACTAAATTAGACTAAGCCGATTCACACAGCAATTCTTCCTTCCTAAACGTCTGAGTAAATGAAAAGTTCTAGATACATAGTGAACTCTCTATTTATAGAGTATTCCCATAGCTCTAATGCTAACAAAGCCCTCATGTGTACAGGTCTCAGAGTTGCATCAAAATGTAAAGAAAACAGCCTTCAAAACAAAACCAACTTCAAGGTAACTCAATTTCTTTACCTTTTTTTTTTTTTTTTTTAAACAGTACCGAACATGGGGAGGCTGAGGACTGCCTGAAAATGAGTCACTTCTGACCTGTCAGTAATTCACGTTCACACCCGGTCCTTGCAAGCACATCCTGAGTTAGCAAAATCACAAGGAATCGTCCCCCCCTTCCTGTGCTCGCCTGTGAGGACTAGAGGCTCGGTGACTTCCCTAAAGAATGTGCTGGCAGCACAAGGCAGAGCCTGGACAGAAAAAGGGGTCATCCCCCTCCTGCCCACTACATTGACCACATCCTACGGCTTCCTAATAAATATCAGCTTTTTTTCCTGAAAAGACACCGCTCTCCTTACGCATGTAGAGGGCACCTGGCAAACAATAACGAATTATTTAAGTTCATTGCTCTACAAGAAGAGCATCAGGCATAGAGAGTGTTATGCCTTTGTGCTTTATCTTAATGTGACACAGTTTTTCTCAGTATCAAAGAAAATAATATTGTAATTCTATTTTAAAACAAAAACAATAAGAAATGCTTTTCTGGTGTCTCTAGGTGAGCATATACATCAAGTTTATGGGTGGATATCTTCCCCCAAATATAATTTGAGTACACAGTCACTGGTAGGAAATTTTTATGATAAATTTGTTCCCTTAAAGTTCTTGATTCCCTCACGACGGCGATGTGGGATAAAGCTGTTTTGAGTAGGAATTCAATTTAGAATTTGAATGCTAAGATAAAAATAATTGTCTACTACTGAAGTTCCACAACCCTTCCCCCCCTCAATCATTTGTTACCTCAGTTCTTTAGCGTAAGATGTTTAAAAATATCACAAACCGACCTACCTCATTCAAAATTTTCAGCATAGAATGAAGAGATGATTAACAAATTTGTTGCTGCTCAGATCTCTCCTTCCCTCCTTCTCCCTGACCTTCTTTCTTTCCCTCTTTTCTTGTTTTTAACCTTCTCAGGTTATCCTTTTAATCCCCAATCACTCTGGCAGCTGACGTGGATATAGGACATATTAAGTCTCCAAAAGATAGCAGGGCCTTACTCAGCATAGTAGCTGATTTCAATTTATTCTGCCCTAGAACCCTTAGAATGGGACAATGCTACGCGATTTGACAAAAGAAAATAAATGAACAATTTATGCCAGTAATTCTATCAGCCTGTTGAGGGTAGTGTTGCAAGCATGAAGCATCAGAGATGTTTTCTGAAAAAAAACTGCAAAGTTTTACAGGTTTGAGTGAACTTGTTTGGCCCCAGGGAGGTTCTTAATGGGCAATTAGCAAATGTATTTCAGTCTTGTTTTTCTCCCTCACCTAAAATTCCTCCAGGCATGGAAATCTAAAGTTTTTCATTCAAGGAACCCCAAAGAGCTTTGAGGGTCACATTCAGTTTCGGAGTTATTAAAGTAATATAGTAAATCCCCTTTTTAAAATTCTTGGTGCAGTTCACATTTTTGTAGAAAAACCAACAGAAGTTGGTTACTTTATGTAACTATTAAAACCTGCGTTCGTGTGTTTGTCTCAGAGATGGTTGCCTTCAGAAAGCACTGTTCAGCAGCCAAAGTAATTAAAAATAATTTCAGTTTTCACTCGTATGCTTGGCAAAACAGAAGAGACTCTAAATAGCAAGCCCATGACTACGATTATTAAATACCCCTATTCTTCTGTCCATGTTTCTGCCCAAAGCCACTGGCTCAAAATCTAGAGCTACAGTTCCCCATCTCCCCGTAAGGGGTTTGATCTGACACAGCAGTGGAAGAAGGAGCTGCTGGTTGAGTAGTCTGTGTCCCGTGCTGTGTGCTCTGAAGTCAGCAGGGTCAGCCCGTGAGAAGGGCAGTTGGACGCAAACGGAGATCAAGGGCAAACTGAAACCCACGTGGATGAGCTGGAAACCAGCCTTTCTCCCTGCCTTCGACTTGATGGTGCAGGTGGCCTGCCGGAGAAGGTGACGAGTTCCTCAAGAAGCTAACCACGGACCAGGCTCAGGAGTGAGAGGAACCCAGGCAGGCCCCAGAGGGAACTCTAGGAGCTCCAGGTTCTGCTGTCCTGCAAAGCTGGTGAACCAGCAGAGCAGTGATGCGCAGTGTAGACATGTATCAGACCCTGTTGCCCATGAAGTGACTTTCTGAATGTGAACCGTAACTGCGGCTAAACTCCCATGCAAAATGTCTTGTGTGGCCCATAATGAGCCAGAACAATGTAGGAAAGAGAATTCTGGAAAATGTAGTCCCGTATAGATGCTTTTCCTCCTCCTTCTCCTCCTCCTCTCTCTCTCTCTCTGTCTGTGTGTCTGTACACACAGACGCCTATTTATTTATTTATTTCTGGGACTACACAATGCATGGTTCTGTCCAGTGGACAACGACCCTCAGGTACCTTAGGTTCTTTTTACTTTTCCTCATTTTTTAATTTTCTTTCTGCTTCTCAGATTCAAGAGGTTCAATTGTCCTATCTTTAAATTAGTCAGTTCTTTCCTCCGGCTTGTTCATATCCGCTGCTAAACTCTTCTAGTGAATTTTTCACATTGCTAATTGTACATTTTAGATCCAAAATTTGTTTGACTCTTTTTTCTTTTCATTGATATTCTCATTTTTTTTCATTGATATTCTCATTTTAATGCATTGTTCCTGATTGCCTTTAGTTCTTTGTGTTTTTTTAAAAAATCATATTTTAGCAGTTGTTTTACTTTGTTGAGTACGTCCAACCCTGGACTTCCTCAGGGACCATTTTCTGTCAATCTGTTTTGTCCTTTTGGGGGGGTAAATTTCCTATTTCTTTGTATGACTTGGGATTTTTTGGTCGTTATTGAAAACTGGACCTTGGACTATCATGTGGTAACCCCGAAAGGCAGATTCTCCCCCTTCCCTATGGTTTGTTCTGTTTTTCTTCCTTGAAGGCTGTAGTGGTCTACTTGCTTAGTTACTTCCCAAAACTGATTTTTGCAAAGATGGTGTTCCTTATGCGGGAGGTCACTGCAGTCTCTGTTGCTTGGCTTCTGTTTCACTAGTGTCTTTGAACACCAGGAACTAGAAACCAAAAACAAGCCTCCCTTCCCCGCAAGGAACCCATAACCAAACAAAAAACACTAACAACAGCAAAAACAAAAGCCACCTGTCCCAGTCTTTGCAGATGCGCGTGTATCTTGTCCTGGGCACGTGCAGTTTTCTGCAGTCCTCTGTACACGTGGCTTTTAAAAAATGTCCTTAGAAGCTCTGCCGGGCTTTTGCTCGCAGGTCTCGTGTGATCCATCGTATGTCTCAACTGTAACCTTTGGCCCCCGGCATGTAATGGTCGTTATTGAAGTCTGTAGAGTTTTTGAGCAAGGCACGCTGCTTTTCCAGCTAGAGTTCCAAGTTGAGCACAACAGGGTTGAAGGCAAGTTTGCACCCGTCCTTCAGGGAGCCTTCATGGGAGTTCACCCTGACACACACAAGCATTTGCGAAGAAGGCTTGCCCTGCATCCTCTGCAATCGTGGGCCAGGGTTCCAAACGAGGAACCTCTGCGGTGGCTGTCTCATGACCAAATTGGGAGTGGTTAGGACAAGGGTGAGTAAAAATGCCACAGAACTTCCCTGTTGTCTGGAAGTTGCCTTTCTCTTGACTCAGCATTTGCTTAGTTGCTGTAAAATTTTGACTGTTTTCCAGAGGACTGAGGAGGTTGGTTCTGATGACTTGTACTTGTTTCTCAATGTTTCTGTGGGGGATGAGCACGTGGGGCTGCCTCTTCCACTATTTTGCTGATGTCATGCTTCCTAATTTTTCTTTCTGTTTAGGTAAATATTCTAAATAATAACCCATACCTGAAACAAATTTTTTGTTAACAGATAATACAAGTATAAAAATACATGTTACAATAAAATTCAAAAACTAGAGTACTCTATAGTAAACAAGAGTTGATGAATATCAGAAAGGAATAGTGTTCCATTTTGTGATGTGACAAGAATATTGATTCGATTAAAGAAAACCCTGTGAAAATCTGTCACCTAACATTCACTAAGGAAAAAGCAGAGTTAAAAAAAGTCAGGCTACATTGCGGTTATATGCTTGATAAAAAGCTATATCTAGTGCCAAACACATATTCCTAAAATCCCTGCGTTCCATTTGAATGTATTAAAAAAAATATCTCAACAGAAGCATCTCCTAATTGTACTCTCTGTGGAAACACTGTTACTTGTCCACCTGACGGTCATTCACTTGTTCCCATTCTCTGCCAGAATCTTGATTTCATTTAGTGAACATGGTCCCTTGACCTTTCATGAACCTTGAGCTCTTCCAACTCTGGAGAATGAATAATTGTTATTATTCTAATCCGATGATAGTAAGTTTGTATATCTCTTGCCAATGACTGGGTTAAGCATGAGCATCCTAGCAATCCTGATCACATATACATTTCCGAGGCCACAAATATTCCATTTCCCTCTTAATCACAAGCATTACTATATGATTTGTAAGAGGTATATGCCCCAAGTGCACATTTTGAACACAGACTACCATGGTTCATAATTTATGGAAAAATTGAAGTTTTTACTTGAAATTATTTGTTCAGATAACTGAGGGGAAGTATGTTTGGTTCTTAAATATCAACTGATATTCTTATTTTCTACTTCCCTATTCTTTTAAAAAATTATTTATGCACACAGCATTTATTTTGATGCATGGCTAGATAAATGGAATGCAATGATTCTGGTCAGGTGGTCTTTCCTTTTCTGCTTCCCTCTTTCCCTCTTTTATCTCCTTTTCCTCCTTCCCTCCCTCTGTCCCACCCTCCTTCCACTCTCTCTTCCATCAGTCCTTCCCCAAATCACCACTTCCTGAAGGAGTTAATGCAATTCACCATTCCAAAAGAAAGGTCCCAAATATAGTGGCAAAGTTAAGCTCTTTTCTAGACCAGATTGAGTTGAGTAACCCAATTACAAAAAGGGCTCTCTTGGTTTTAAGGACACAAATGTCTATATATAGGTGGAAAATCAGTATCCATATACCCTACATCAACATAGCATGTGGCACCCATAAGCACTGATCCCAGACATCTCGTGTAGGCTGCTATGTAAAGGATTCTTTTTATTTATTTATTTATTTTTAAGATTTTATTTATTTGGCAGAGAGAGAGAGAGATTGAGAGAGAGAGAGAGTACAAACACAAGCAGGGGGATAGCAGGCAAAGGGAGAAGCAGGCTCCCTACTGAGCAAGAAGCCCAATGCAAGACTCCATCCCAGGACCCTGCGATCATGACCTGAGCTAAAAGCACATGCTTAACCGACTGAGCCACCCAGGGGTCCCTGCAAAGGATTCCTTTTAATACTATCTTGTTTGCCGTCTGAAGGAAACACCTAGACAATGCAGTTGAGCCCAAGGACTTAATAACCCGTGGAATGTAGGGCCAGGGTTTAGAGACAGTTTGTCTAGGTTGAGAGCCCATTCTCTTAGCCACAAAATTACATTGGAGAAAATAACTCGTGTTTAACAAGTAGAAGAATGTAACATGATAAAAGGGCATTTTCAGCAGGCCATTTCCTGTACTTCCAGTTCCATGAGAATTTTTGCCTTTGCAAGCAAGAAGCAGGGAATCTACTCTGGCTACTATTTGTAGAAGTGAGACTTCAGGAGTGGAAAGAATGCATCAGCCCACGGTTTTGCTTATCGCCCTTCAAGAGAGAAGAGTGGAGCCATTCCAGACTAGTACTACTTCCTTATCACATGTCCCTTGGTGTGGCACTTAGGAAACTTAAAAATTATATGCTTCTCTGGGCTATATTATACTCGATTAGGCTTCAAGAGCAATCCCTGGTCTTTCTTCCTGTATACCTAGACAGCTGGGGACAGGCACTGGGTTCCAGGTGACCTTCCACATTCTAAGATGTACCCTGGTGATGGGCTGACCATTGGTAAGGTACTGTTTTGGCATGCGTAGGGTCACTGATCTTTGAGAGCTACAGATATCTCTCTCTGTCTCTCTTTCTCTCTCTCTCTTTCTGCTTGCAATTGTTAATGGACTCCATGAAAGGCTTCAAAGAAGGGTAGTTGAAACTACGTCTGTGCTCAAGACATTTGCATGCTGTTATTTAAAGTGGAGCCATTTAGATTGGAAAGTGTATTTACATTTTAAACACAGCATTCTGGAATGATAACAACTATTCAACTTAATTTAAAATGCACATCAAATTGAGCTCCGTGTTGAAATGACATTTTTGATCCACCAATTATCGAGACACATATAGTGATGGGGAGCCTGTGCCTTTTCTCAGAAGCCCTTTTTCTAACACATGGGTCAGTAAATACAAACAAAAACTGTCAATACATGATCACGTAAAATAATCATGTTGGTTTTCTTAATCATCATGTTATTATTGACCATGTGAAATCTGCTAAGTTTTTCATCATGCCCAGAATATATCATGAACAATGCTACCTAACAGCCAAGTTACTGCACATGCATAAATCTTAATGGCCAGATAAAACATTTCCTCAAAAAATGTGTATGGTTAGAGATTTCACAAACTTGGCACAAAAGAACTCTTCCAATCTTCTCATTATTAAGAAACTGATTAAATTAAAGTCAATTAAATAGATTACAAAGAAGACAAAAATGACAAAAATTGTCATCCTGTGAAGAGATCAGTTAAAGTCAATGGCTGGAAGGTGTTTCCATTATCATTGGCATTTGTGATCAAGAAGCCTTAAACTTCAGTATATTCCATTCAATATATGTCATTATATTAGAAATTCCATTTAGAAACCTAAAGAAGTTGAAATGGTTCAAATGCAGATCTATAGCAAGCATGAAGGTGTCCAATATGTTTATCCAGTGATTTTAAAATATTCCTTTTCTTTAGACAAAATTCCTAATCTCTTAAATATTTACTGAACTGATATTAATGGAGCAGAATAATAAAAGTATTTTTGCCACAATGATTTCACGAAGGTGAAAGAAAGTACGATACATTATAAAGTGCAAGTGACTCCAGCATCTTCAGCGTGTGAACAGCCTCTCACCCCCCATTGGCTAATTTTACAGTTTTCGATAGATGATTCTCTCCCAAAACAAAATACTTCATTCAGCCAAATTGGACCAGTACCTGCAAAAGTCAGATACAAATGCGTTAGTAAGTATGGTTTTCGGGTTTCTATCTAAGTGGGAAAAAACATTATTTTATACACTAATTTAACAACAAAGGGTCAAATATCATCTATATACAAGTTCTTAGGATTCAAAAATTAATCTCCTGCCCCTGAAAACTTATATGTTCTGTCAGTGAGTAAACTACTTAAGTACAAAGTAGTAAGAGCTATAACAAAGGTACATACACAGCTCAGTGAAATCATAAATAAAACACTGAATGGTTTGAACAGACTGGTTTTGTTTTTAGAAATAAGAAAGGAAATAAGCTTTACTGATCATAGGCATATGTTGTGACCTGATGGTCTGAGGGCATTTGTATGAGGCATTCTCTGAAATGTTACCATATATTAGAGTTCTTTTCTTGGCTTCCAGAGTTTTGCCATTTACATGTGTGGTTTACCAAATATATTATCTATTTTTATTTAAACTAAGACTAATAAAATGAGCAAAGGACTTACAAACTATCCTGAAAGAAGACCATAGATTATTAATTGCAGGCAAAGGTAGACAAAAACAAAATGGCAGAGCTAATGCTCTCTTTATCTTGAACTCTTCCACAGACTCATTAGAAGGGAAAATGGCTGTCAGCAGCAGGCTACCAGGGAGATACCGAGCTAACTAAATATGCAAACTTAACTGCCACTCTGAAGATGAGGACATTATTTTATCAATGAATACAAAAACAAGGGCATTTTGAAAGGCATCCAAGCATGCCAAAAAAAGTTCACTTTAAAAATAATGTTTGGAAATATTTTTCTGGTATTCTCTAATGATTTTCTGCATGTATCATATATAATAGTTCCCCTTTCTTTTACACTTAAGAGAGTTAGAAATGGAACCTTTGAAAAACCTCTAAATGAAAGATTGCATTAGGTTTTGTTAAATATATATCATGCAAACTTCCTGATGAGTTTTCGAGAATATTTCATGCCATCAAGAAACATGATTTAGCAGCTAAACTTCAAGAAACCCCTTAGCAAGACTGGTGGATGGTAAATAAATATCTTAATCCTTTCAGCATAATCAATAATACATTTCTTCAATCTGGATCAATATGATGTTGAAAGGTTCTCTTTTGGTCACAGAGCTGTAGAAAACCTATTTAGAAATAACTTCAGCTCAGAAACAGACCTTGTGTAGCTATGACACAGTGCTAGATGAAGACTTTTTTTTCAAAGAGGCATGTATAATGGCACACATAATGACATCCCTCTTGCTGATTTTTCAAGTATTCTGGGGATTCAGTAAGCAAGAATTTATGTACGTGGCTGATAGTGTTCATAATTATACAGTAGTAGGTGCAGATGTTAAAAAATTACAAATATTTTTATAACCACTGTGTGGATAACATTTGGCCTAATCTTAAAAAATGGACAGAGCTTTTCCATGTATAAAAATGAAGTTATTCCATATAGTGGGGGTAGCCTGAAAAGGCTTGATGTATTACAAGAGTCAATGGTATCCTGGCATCTAAAACACAAAGTACATTCATGAGGGACAAGGACTCATTGGGAAGGCTGGATAGAAAGCCAGGGCCATCCTTTACAATATTCAGAATTTTATAATAAGTCACCAAAAGAAATGATGTCATCAGAGCTATATTTTAGAAATGTATGTCTGACAGAAATGTGGAAGTTGGATTAAAGAAAAAAAATCTGTAAACCAGAAGGACATTTAACAGGATGCCTGTGGAGAGATTTCCTCTGAAGTCTCAAGTTTTTATTTACTCTTAGAATTAGATAGGAAATTTGTATTTCCACCTCTAAAATAAATTGTGCATTCACTTAATCTTTAGTAATTTGTTCCTTTACTAGAAAGATCCAAACATGGGACTAAATTATATTGAGGTTTATGCTACCAAAGTAATTAGGAACTTTGTATTGTTCATTCCATATAATAGTAATTAAATCAATCATGTCCAAACAATGTTTCTATTAGAAAAGAAAGGTTTTTCCCGGCTTATTAATTATAAAAGTAGTAACCTGGAGAGTGCAAGTATTTTTTGAAATGTTTATAAAGGAGTGAGCCCTTTCTGGCTTGAAATTTTAAGGCAGATAAAAAGGAAAAGATCCGGGAAATATAATCTCAAAATCAGAACCCTTACCAGGAATGCTGCTTTTGTTCCCAAGTTGCTCTTAGTAGGTATAACCCAGTCTCTTTTGTGTTTGTGTGTCTGTATGTGTTGAGTATATTTGTGCGTGTGCTTCTTTTTAAATATATAAAGTCTATGTAAACTTTTTGGGAGTCCCAAACAGTGACTCAAATTATAGCCAAATAATAATAATAATTGCACAAATGGTGACACTCCTCCCACGTGAATGTAGAAGAGAGTACAAACAGTGGGACATCTATAAACTATACTTATTAGATGTACAGACATTTATAAATTGTATAAATAAACATAAGTAAAACTTTTGGTCAAAGCGGGGCTCGGTCATAACGGGGGACAAGAACAGTCAGGCTCTCTGGCAGGACACAGTGATGCTTTCACTCATTTTGTAGATCAAGTCATGGGATTTAGATCTCAGCAGCGCAGAAGTCTTACAACTCAGGAAAAGAGAATTAAGAATGAGAATCCTCCCAGTGGCCATAGCACCAGCCGGGGCATCCCCATAGGGGCAGCAGAAGACAGATATTATTTTGTTGATCAATGTGCTGACGGGTGAACACAAATTTTTAGAAACAGCGGTAAAAGAATTTCTGAATGTTAGAATACCAAAGCTGTTGTCATAATAATGAGCATTTAAGCCCACTCTTTGAAGAATTAATGATGAGACTGAAAACATTCAAAGTAACTTTTGATCTGTTTTCTCATTGAATCCTCAAATGACCTTCAAAACTTAAGTGCTTTCAAAGTGCCATTTTACTGTTGAGGAAAGGGAATATCAGGAGGGATAAGTAATCCGCCCAGGGTCATGCAGCTAATACAGGATGGAGCCACCAGCCCCACCCCACGTCTGCCCTGAGCCAGTGCCTTTCATCAAGGATTCACGCAATCCCCCTCGTTCTTAGATTCAATCATTCACCCAATCTGTTTTGGGTGAACAAAATCAAAATCAAAATCTATTCGTCCTTGAACTGTGAAAGCTTCTGTTGGAGGTAGAGACAGCAACTGAGGTCACAGAGGTACTTAGCAGCAGAATTGCTACTTGGATCTAGGACCCCAGTGCCTTTTCCACCAAAAAACACATGGATAAGATCAATACGCTGTGCGATTCTCCAAGTCTGGTCTTCAGCTGTGTGCAAAAGATTCCCAGGGAACACCCTAGGCCTTTTCACATATGATCTTTAAAATTTATATCTTCTAACGACCCTGTGAAATAATGGCAATTATCTCCACATCACAGGTAAATAGTTAAACTGAGACTTGGAAAAAAAATGTGTGCTTTTCTCCAAATAACAGAAAACAGAACCAAGAAACAGAACATGACCACATTTTAAAACTTGGTGCTATTCACTGACTGCATAGAAGCCCAAACAGAGTTATAAAAATAATTTTCCAAGATTTGTTTTTATTTTTACATTAATACATTCAGGACTATTGAGCCTAAGGGAAAAATTTATTTAATATGCATTTTCCATCTCATTCCAGATTGTTTTCTGCATTAAAAATTAATTCAAAGGTAGCCTAGTATTCATAAAATTTTACCTTCATGTAAACCTCAAAGATTAAAAAACAAGTTTGTTTTTATTTCTTTACATAATAATGATCTCTCAAGGATTTTAGGTATTGCTGCTTTCATTGTTATTTGTCTCTGAACTATCTTTCCAGTTTGTGGGAAACTATGCAAAATTGACATGTACAGTTTAGATTTTTTTTTTTAATTTTCTAATCCTATCTATGTATCATCCATCTGTTTATGTACCTGACCATGTACACATCTACAATTCTCTTTACAATTTGGGGGCTGGAGGGAGGGCACATTGACTGATTTTGTATTTCCAAAAGCACACAGCTATCAATGTGTTGTCCACGACTCCTGGAATTTCATGAGGCTGGTTTGTGATGTCTGAGAATATGCTTGACCTGTGATACCATTTCCTCTTAATCTCTTTAAAAAAAAAAAAAAAACAAAAGATACTGGTATCTATTTCAAGGATTTGAGATTTTTTAATCTGATCTTGAACGACTCACCACTTTTCTGGGAAAAAAAAAAAGTCATCATATTTTATACATTAGCCAGAAAGATGGTACAGTGATGAGATTTGAGATTAGCTGCTGGGTAGATAACATGAAGAGGCAGAACCACTGTTGGTTAGAAGTCTGAATGAATTTTAATTAAATCTAGTCATGGCTTTGTGATTTGAATCTGTGTTACTTTTAAGATTTCTAGTTGGGAAGTGCTTTGTCATCAGCTTCCTCTTTGAGAGAAAAAAAGCTTTTGTTTTTCTGTGAGTTTTTTAAAACCAAAGGTAGAAACAGAGTGGGAATCAGAATCGAGGATGGGTAAACTATAGTTCTATGTTCTAGTGTAGCAGTTCTGAGGAAGACATTGATTTTCCCTGTTTTAGCAATGAGGCAGAATGAGGAGATGGGGTTGAAATAGCTATGAGATTTCATTTACCTTTAAAATTTTATAATTCTAAGATTTTAAAGAAGCAAGCTCTGTAGAAATCAAATTCTTAAGGATAAAGAACTTAGAAGGACATTCTGTTGAATGGAAAGACATAGGTTAAGGTGAGCATCTTGACCCCTCCCCCACAACCACCATGATAGTTATATAAATTTGGGCAGGTCTTGGGACAGCTGTGTCAAGTTTACTTACAGAAATTTCTCTGTGTAAATTGGGGCTATCATGTCTAGTTTCACAGGCACTGTGAGCACGAAATGAGATCATATAGTATGCACTTGATTAACAATACTATTACATACTTAGTATTGTTTTTGTTACCATAAGTAACAAAACAGGTCTATAGAGTTTTTAAACATAAAACTTTTTAACATAAAATTCACAAAAAAGTTAAAAACTCTATGGACTCCAAAACAGGTTCCTTAACACCTGACATCTGAACATCTACATTTTAAATCTTCCAGTGTACAGGGAGCAGTCTGTAAGAATTTGAGTTCTGACCCTTCATATATTTTATATCTGACATCATTTTTACTCCCATTCTCTGGAGGATAAGTTCGGAGGGACAGTTATATTTTTGATCTCCTTCAGTTTATTCTTGTATTTTTAAAACTTTCACTTTAGAAAACTGATTATGAAAGGGGTACCAATAGAAGGTGATGCTTGTGCTTAGAATTTTCTTTTTCTTTTCTTTTTTTTTTTAAGATTTTATTTATTTATTTGACAGAGATCACAAGTAGCCAGAGAGGCAGGCAGAGAGAGAGGAAGGGAAGCAGGCTCCCCGCCGAGCAGAGAGCTTGATGCCAGGCTTGATCCCAGGACCCTGGGATCATGACCTTAGCCGAAGGCAGAGGCTTTAACCCACTGAGCCACCCAGGTGCCCTAGAATTTTCTTTTGTTTCTGCTTTCAAGTTTGGAGCTGCAGTACAACATCCTGTAAACTCAGAAGATGAGCTCATTGCTCTGGGTCCAGCTCCAACTTCCTGCCTCAGTGTGCAGGCTCAGACACAGCTGGAGGACCACTGCTGTCTGATAGAGTTCACACAAGTTTGCTACCCAGAGGTCACGGGGTCCAGAGTCTAGAAAGCCTGCATGGGGAAAGAAGCGACTCACTCTCCCTACCCTGTCCCACCCCATGCCCTGACAAGCACCAGCAACCTGTCTGTGCTTCCTTAATTTTAACCTTTTTTGTCTACTCAGGAAAAAGAAAGATTACATTCCACTGTATGTAAAAGGTGCATCCAAAGGAAAGAACCTATTTATAGGAGTGGGCTCTAAGCTTTATTCCTATAAATCATTTTGCTTGCAGCTGCAAAGTAATTGTTCTTAAAGGTAACAAGGATTATCTTTGGTAAGTCAGGTTTGCTATTTTAAAACCAGAAAGAAAAAGAGTAAGCGGGGGGCGGGAGGGAGAAAACTATGTTCAGAAAATTGTGTTTTTTTCTTAAGGGGGGAATAACACAAAGGGTATAAATTTAAACTTTTTTCCTCTTGTTTCAGTTCCAGTAATAATGTATAATACAGTGTCAAACCGATTCTTCTTACTTTCCCAAGAGAACGACAAATAATTAAAACCTGAATGAAACTCTTTCATCCTTTCCCCTACCCCTCCATTCATATTTCTAAGTTTCCTTTCTGGTCGCCATCCTGCGTTCAGAATTATCTTTTCTTTTCCTCTTGAGTGAAACTATAAATTAAGGTGGAGGAGTGAAAAAACAAGGAGGAGTTGAAATAGGTTCACATAAAAAGGTTGTTTGCCATGTCTAATCCCAAATCAGCTTGCAATAGAGGCCTGTTTCTGAAAATACAACATACAATGAAGCAGATCATGAAATTTATTTCTCAGGTTCTTTTACTTGTGAACAAATAGCCTCAGTTCTATTATGTCTCCCAGATCATCTTGCTTTATTTATTATTTTAAAATTCTCATCATCATTCTTTAATTGTTTTGGGGTGGAACTCTACACAGAGTTGACATCAGAGCAGGTCTGTCTTGAGTAGAGTGAGGACACTGTTGGGAGTCCCCATATGGGGCCCTTCTTCCGTTACACTTCTATAGAGGAGAAAATCACATTCACCTCTGTGACCCTTGGAACATCACTGATGTCATAGACAACCTAACACTAGTCTGACTGACCTTTCAAAGAGGATGGCAAATAACGTTGGAATTATACAGCAGGAGCTGTTGCCAGCAGTGATCTGTGCCCCGTATCGAGCAATGCTATGAGTCAGGCTTTGTGTGGGGCGCTTTCTATATGCCAACTCATTTAAGATTCAGAGTAAATCTTACGTGGGTGTTATTATTCTTGTTTTTTTGGAACCAAAATGGAATCTCTGAGACATAAATAGCAAAGCTAAGGTTTCATCTCATATCTCCTTAGTTACAAAATTCTTAGGCTTTCCAATTCATTCCAGTAGGCACTTAAAAATGTGAAAGGAAAAACCAAAGTCAGACATACCTGGTTGTTTCACTATAATAAAACTCTAGTATAATGTATAGAATCACCAACTACCACAGATACCCAGCCTCACTAAAAATGGCCCCTCATCTTAGAGAAGCAGTCAGTTATCTAAAGAAAACTTGAGAGAACTGTCTTCACACAGCCAAATAAATAATTTCACATAAGATTAAACTCTACTGTTTCATTAATTATTTAAATGGAAAACATTTTC
Organism: Lontra canadensis; assembly: GCF_010015895.1. NCBI lineage: Eukaryota > Metazoa > Chordata > Mammalia > Carnivora > Mustelidae > Lontra > Lontra canadensis. Next base: position 3,373,217 of record NW_022631133.1, read on the forward strand.
TTCCAATAGTTCAGAATACTTATTTCCATCTCTTCTTATCAGTACTTGAGAACTGAAATCCCTAGAGATAAAAACAGAAATGAATGAAGGCTGTGGGGAAAAGGATATTTTACTTATGAGATGAGGCCTTAATGCTAATGCAAGCGTAAGCCAATCATCTCCAATTCTGTGTACCACCTACGTTTGGAACTCAAGGGAAAACAGCTTTGTGCACTCCCAATGTTTACAGCATCATCATCAACAATAGCCAAATTATGGAAAGAGCTCAAATGTCCAACGACTGATGAATGGATAAAGATGTGGTATATATATATATATACACAGTGGAATATTACTCAACCATCAGAAGGAATGAAATGTTGCCATTTGCAATGACATGGATGGACTAGAGAGTATTATGCTGAGTGAAATAAGTCAGCCAGAGAAAGACAAATACCATATGATTTCATTCATATGTAGAATGTAAGAAACCAAACGATTGAACATAGGAAAGGGGGGAAAGAAGAGAGGGAGGCAAGCCATAAGAGACTCTTAACTATAGAGAAAAAACTGAGGGTTGTTTGGAGGGAGGCGTGTGGGGGATGGGCTAGATGGGTATGGGCATTAAGGAGGGCACTTTTTGGGATGAGCACTGGAGTGTTACATGTAAGTGATGAGTCACTAAATCCTACTCCTGAAACCATATCACACTATACGTTAACTAACTAGAACTTAAATAAGAATTTGGAATCAACAGTAATAACAATGAAAAGGAAACAGCTTTGAAATCTAAGGCACTAAGCTTCATATTCAGTGAAGAAATGAAACTGGGGAACATCTTGTTTGCCATTCTTCCATAGATCATATTTTGCCAAACCTTATTAGCTTTCCCTTAATTAAGGTACATATGCTACCCTATTGCTCTGATTTTGGTTTTTCCTTAGTAATAGATGAACGGTTTACTTCAAAATATAAGAGATTAATGAACAGCAATATGGGGCTTGTTTTGTAAAGATATAAAATTAAATGTCAACTCTTTGGATAAAGTAAGCTATAAAACTAGTCATCTTGATGAAAGTTTTTTTAGGATAGTTTTCTCTTTTTGGATTGAGCTATTTATCTCATGCTGATTATCTGAACAAATGGCAAACTATATTTCACTTTGTCAACATAGGCACATCCTAATAACTCATTCACATGTTGTTATTCCTAAAACTGAAGAATTTTAGCATCTACCAGGAGAGTAAGTCACCATCGATGAAAATTGTATGTCATCTATTTGCAACATGGCTCTTCACTTCATACATGCTAATAGTCATTTGAAATGTTTTAGATGATTAAATATTTGAAATAAATGGCCGTTTATGCTGTAGGTCTTAGTTCCCATAGAAATAAATTCTGTCCCCATACAACACTGGAAACTCAGATTGGCAGCTTGGTTTTGCTAAATGATTGACTGATTGATTTGATCTCTAGTGACCAAGAGTTGGGGATTTTTAAATTTTGTTTTCTTCTTCTCTGGAGGAAAAAAAAAAAAAAGTCAGGCTTATTGACTTTAAAACCTTTTGCTTTTTACAGGTGCAAGAATGATTTTAGTCCCGTACTTTCCAACCTGGGGAGAAAATTCTGAAAATGTAGTAGAGATGGAACATATGGAAATTCCAAACATCTATTTAGTTGTAGCAAATTACAGATCTTTTCTATTTCTTTTGTTTCTTCTATTCAAACCTATAAGGGACAAATAAAAAACTGGGCCGGGGCTGAAATTCTCACCATCGCCACTCTCTTTTGTCTTATCTCACTTCTTCATAGGAGGCTAAATGATATTTCTGACTTCCAAAGACTTTGGAACCTGGATCTTTGCTTTAATTTAGCTTTTAAATCTGATACAGTGAGTTCATTTAGGTAAAGGAACAAAGATATAACTGTGAACTCTCATTAGTACTATTCACCTGTTTAGCACAATGCTGACCCATAGTCATAGCATAACATTACTTAATATCTTTTACGGATTTAAGAAATCTGTCTTATACTGTTGCAGTTTTTTTATATTTGATACATTGCCCTATTTTATCACTATAGACAAAATAGCAGCAACACCAGATAATCTAATCTCTATAATTTTGCACACAATTTCTTCTTGCCCATATCTGTCTAAAACAACACTTATAAAATCAACAGGGCCTTTTTTTTTTTTTTTGGTCAACATCAACTTCAGAGAAACCAATTATTTATTTATCAGATTTGGACGGTGGAACAAATAAGTAAAAAATACTGACTTTAAAAGTCTAATTTATATGGTTACTTTTTTCTAATCTCTTTGTCATTTAGGATTGAAGCACTTGTATGTTTAATTATGCATAAAGCCTATATTTTAAGGTACCCGTTTAGAAAAAAAAAAAAATGAGACATTAAAAATGTCACGAGTATACATTCAAATCTTTTGTCCTCTGCAAATTTTCTTCCCAGCTCTCTAATACATTTATAGGTTATTGAGCCATCCAGGTAAAAATACACAAATGCACGCAACAAAAGAATTATTCAATGTTTTACCAACCTCAGATAGAGGGGAAAGTAACTTTCCTCTTCCCTTATTTCTCACCATGTCTTAAAGGATTTGGAGAAATCATAAGTAGTAGGTATGCAGAACCCATGTAATTGCTTCTTTCTCTTTCATGGTTCCTCACGGTCCTTTCAGAACACAGGTGTTCCACCAGGCACCAAGGATAGCTCTCATTTCTGTGAGATACAACCTGGAGGTAACAGCACAAGCTGATGCCCTCCTCTCCAGTCACACAGAAGAGAGAAGATGAGTGAGCACATGGGATTGCTCAGATGCCCACAAAACCCAGACGCATCAAGTGAGCTTCCCAGGATTGTCTGTAGTTCACTTGTCACTATTTCTCCTGTTCTACTTTGCCAGTCTTTCTGTTTTCCTCATGTTAGTGTTCTCCACCTAACCAGATGAGTCTAAATAAATTTTAAACATTAAAGATTGTCTGATAGCATATGTCATTTAAAAAATATCTTTCTTTTCATTTCTGCCTTCTAGGAAAAGCCATTCAAAAAACTCCTGTATAGGATTTTTCTTCCTATTTTGTATGTTCCTGCTGCTACTTTATTCTATGTACTAGAGAATGCCTACATTTCATTTAAATATGTGTGTGTGTTTATCTTTTTAATTACCTTGTCCAAAGCGAGCTCCTTTATGCACAGTTTGAACGCCTTGGTATCCCAAACTCCTACAGATGACCTGTCCACCTCGCAGTTCCCAGTGGTCGTCACACACTGTGCCCCACTGACCATTGTGGAAAATCTCCACTCTCCCCTCATGAGGACCTCTACCGCCAACCAGTCGTACTGTCTTAAATGGAGCTGTAACAAAAACAAATGGTGGTTAATTATATATAAATATTGTTTTATAATACTTAAAAAATTAACATTTTTCCCAGTAAGTTGCTATGGAAATAAATATTAAACTTTCTAGCACCACCTGTTGGTAAAGAGTTTAATTACAAGTATTGCATTAGTCAAAACTGAAGAATAAAATCTATTCTCTGTTTCAACATTTATGAGTTACATATAAAATTTATATAAGTTATACATAGGAGAAAACGTCAAAGATCACATTCCAATGACTTTAAAGTTCAATAGCTACAAGTTTGTTAATGTCCTGTAGACTTTTCATACTATTTTGAAAAATTTATATAACGAATTGATTTATTTTCTTGCCACAATAACACACAAACTGGAACACAAAATCCAGTAACTTTTTGATATAGGAGGTTGAGGAGAAGATAGTTTATAATATTATAAACACAAAAATAGATGACCAAACATCCTATCTTTTACCAAGAGAATCAAGATAACCATAGTGATGATATTTATTACTTTGGATATTTTGAGAAATCACTAAATCAATAAATGCTATGAAGAAATATACCAAGTTTGTAATTATAAAAATAATTTTGTTCTTCAATTTTTAGTCAATCTGCTATATACAATAAACTTTTATACAATTTTGATCATGTGCAATTTTAAATATGAAATGACGCCTACTTTTCAAAATACACATTATGAACCTAGAGACAGAAGAATAAAAGTGTGTAATTAATATTAAAAAAACAGGTCACTTGGAGAATCAAGCTTTCTTTTTCTTTTTTTTTTAAGATTTTATTTATTTATTTGATAGAGATCACAAGTAGGCAAGAGAGGCAGGCAGAGAGAGAGGGAGGAAGCAGGCTCCCTCCTGAGCAGAGGGCCTGATGCGGGGCTCGATCCCAGGACCCTGAGATCATGACCTGAGCCAAAGGCAGAGGCTTAACCCACCGAGTCACCCAGGCACCCCGAGAATCAAGCTTTCTTTGAAGAATTTATATTTTAGTAAGTATTTTTTAAAAAAATCATTTGGCTGAAGAACAGAATGAAAGGCAGAGACAAAGTATTTTTTAAAAATTAAGATAGTGCCAAATAAAAATAATAGTATTCTCTAATAATCATAAAAAGCCAATGAATAAGTGCAGTTCTATTTAAATCTTTCCAAATACAAGTTTGAGAAACACTGTAGTATAAAAAAACAAGCTATAACTATCAACAAAAATATCCCTCCAATGTGAAAATGGAGTATTAGGAAATGAGTTTACAAAGCTCAATAATTCAAGACATATCCAGTAACTTTTTTTTTTTCTAACTGGAATAAATTTTGTTAAAACCATAATCTAGTAACAAGTAAAGAAAATCAGCCATTTCCTATGACAAAACTGACTGAACCATACAGAACATAAAAAGCTAACATGCTAATATGTAGTATTACAATTATAATTATTTTCTTGATTCTTCCAAAATAGAATTCAGTGCAAAATACTGAACTAATGTAATCATGCCCAAGTGCATAAGCCATTCCTCACTTAATAAAATGAGTATAAAACATTCTTAAAAGGAAAATAATTTGTTATTACAGTATTCAAACTTTCAATTACCAGATAAAATACCCATGTGACCCAATCATTCACTATAATTGCCTAAGAAAATAGGAAACAATTATCCAGGAGTGGATTGTTTGAAGTTTTAAAATATTATAGTCATGTAGTATTAACTAGTGCTACCCCGAAATGTTTGTTTTTACAAAAGTCAAATATAGCCGAGCATATGTTTATCATGATGCTGTGACAAAACACACATCATATTCAAACATTTGATTATATGAGGTTGATGGTCTTATCACCCAAATAACTCAGTGAAAGCGTTCTCAGTGTGCATTCCTTATCTCCCAAAATGTTATTAAGAAGACTGGCATGTCCTGGGACAGTCTCAAACTTTGGTATCTGTCTCAGTCTGTTCACGCTTTAACAGAATACCACATGCTGGCTGGCTTGAACAACAGACATTTATTTCTCACAGTTCTAGAGCCTGGAAGTCCAAACCAAGATGGTGGCATATTTGGCGGCCAGCTTCTTGTATTGTAGACAGTTAACACATTTCTAGAGTAAGAGTAGGGAGTCATTTCCTTGTTGAAGGTGAATTTTGAGCAAAGACAGTAAGTCTAGACCATAAAAGATATTTTAGTAATCTTAGTGTATTTATGCAATACTAATTATAAATGTGTTTAGATCTGTGTTCTTTTCTAGATCTGTGACTTCAGAGAATAACAAAAGCAAAAAACCAAGAGTTGGATAATCTGGATTTTAGTTCAGATTTCTGTGACCTTATTAAACCATGTAACCACTCTAACACCAAATTTTACAACTGTTAAAAAGAGAAAATGATTATTTGCTGTTAGTTATGTGTTCTCAGTTAATGCACAAAACTTCGTGCCAGGTATTTTCCTGGGTTCCAGGAATTATATGAATAAAACAGGTATTCTGCCTTTAGGATTTTTGAGGTCATTGTGGAAGTTAGAAGAAATAGTGCATTTTTTATTTTTTATTTATTAATTTAAAAAGTTTATTTAAGGAATTTCCAAAACTGAACATGGAACTTGAACTCACCACTCTGAGATCAAGAATACCTGCTTTCCTGACTTAGCCAGCCAGGCACCCTGAAATAGTTCATTCTTTAATTTAGCTTACGAATATAAGTTCTTAATTTTACAAGTTAAAAACATTTTGAGGTTTATGTTTTGTGATGAAAGCATTGGCATGAATATTATCTGTGATATTAATTACTTAATTCATGAAAAAAATTTTGTTTTACTAATTCCCTTTCTAATGCTTATGCTTCTCAAAAAGTTCTCAACCAATTGGGATAATTTTCTGCAGATAGACAAAACATACTCTCTAATTTCAGATGTGCATATGAGCTTTATTTCCAAACATGAGTTTGTTTACTATTTTGAAGGGACCCTTCTATACCAGTAATGAGTCAACTAGGGTCCAGGGACCAATTACAGCCTGCTGTCTGTTTTGTAAATAAAGCTTCTGCACAGCAAAGGAAACAGTCAACAAAACAAAGAGGCAACCCACAGAATGGGAGAAGATATTTGCAAATGACAGTACAGACAAAAGGTTGATATCCAGGATCCAAACTTATCCAAACTTAAGAAGTTTAAGAACTTCTTAAACTCAACACACACAAAACAGATAATCATGTCAAAAAATGGACAGAAGACATGAACAGACACTTCTCCAATGAAGACATACAAATGGCTATCAGACACATGAAAAAATGTTCATCATCACTAGCCATCAGGGAAATTCAAATTAAAACCACATTGAGATACCACTTTACACCAGTTAGAATGGCCAAAATTAGCAATACAGGAAACAACGTGTGTTGGAGAGGATGTGGAGAAAGGGGAACCCTCTTACACTGTTGGTGGGAATGCAAGTTTGGTGCAGCCACTTTGGAGAACAGTGTGGAGATTCCTCAAGAAATTAAAAATAGAGCTTCCCTATGACCCTACAATTGCACTACTGGGTATCTACCCCAAAGATACAGATGGAGTGAAAAGAAGGGCCATCTGTACCCCAATGTTTATAGCAGCAATGGCCACGGTCGCCAAACTGTGGAAAGAACCAAGATGCCCTTCAACGGATGAATGGATAAGGAAGATGTGGTCCATATACACTATGGAGTATTATGCCTCCATCAGAAAGGATGAATACCCAACTTTTGTATCAACATGGACGGGACTGGAAGAGATTATGCTGAGTGAAATAAGTCAAGTAGAGAGAGTCAATTATCATTATCATATGGTTTCACTTATTTGTGGAGCATAAAAAATAACATGGAGGACATGGGGAGATGGAGAAGGAAAGGGAGTTGAGGGAAACTGGATGGGGAGATGAACCATGAGAGACTATGGACTCTGAAAAACAATCTGAGGGTTTTGAAGGGTCAGGGGGTGGGAGGTTGGGGGAACCTGGTGGTGGGTATTATGGAGGGCACGCATTGCATGGAGCACTGGGTGTGGTGCATAAACAATGAATTCTGTTACACTGAAAAGAAATAAATAATTTAAAAAAAAGGTTTTATTGGAATTCAACCATGCCCATTAGTTTACATAGTGCCTAATGCTGCTTTTAGGCTACAACAGGAGCGGTAAATAGTTGTGACTGAGACCTTCTGGCATGAACAACAAAAATATCTACTATCTTGCATGCAGAAAAAGCTGGCCAACCCCTGGTATAGGGGAACACACAATATGCAGGCTAGAATGAGAGGATTTTTTTTTTTTTTAAGATTATTTATTTATTTATTTGACAGACAGAGACCACAAGTAGGCAGAGAGGCAGGCAGAGAGACACGGAGGAAGCAGGCTCCCTGCCGAGCAGAGAGCCCGATGTGATGCGGGGCTGGATCCCAGGACCCTGGGATCATGACCTGAGCCAAAGACAGGGGCTTTAACCCACTGAGCCGCCCAGGCATTCCTGACAGAGGATTTCTGTAGGAATACTCCTGCCAGGGATCCTGGAGCAAAGAATATCATGACTCATCGCTGCTTTCCCCTCCAGTCTGACTGTGAACCCCTCCATCCCTACACTTCTTGCTCCTTTTATTTCAGTTATATAAGTTCTTATATTTCCCAGATAACCCTTATTCTCCCATATTTCTGGGGCTTTGATCCCTGTCTGGAATGCTCACTCACACCCATCCTTCCCACACACACCTTCCAGTTCTCTACTTTCAATCCCAGGGTTGGGATAGGGTTCCCTCTTCCAACTTCCATAGCACTCCTGACCCACCAGAGCGCTGCACACTTGTTAATTTCCTCCACAAAATTAAGATCTTTACAGTTAACATTTCAACACCTGACAGAACGCAGGTTTTCACTTAGGAATCCATGAAGAGTTATGGTATGTATGTATGTATGTATGAAAGAAAGAAAGAAAGAGAAAGAAAAGAAAGAAAGGAAGAAAGAAAAGAAAAAGAAAGAAAGAAAGAAAGAGGGAAAGAAAGAAGGAAAGAAAGAAAAAAATCACTGTGAGCTCTTCCTGATATGCAAACTGCATTGCCTGAGTGGATTAAGTTGGTAAACATTTAAAATATCAAACAACAGAAGACAGAGAATCCAGTATTTCACAAGTCTCTACAGGGAATACTGTTTCTATGTATAGAAGCAATAAGGTAAAATCATAAAGGAAAAACTGGTTTAACAGAGCTAAACACATCGGGAAAAAACCTATGTGACTACTGAGAGCCCCCCAAGGCGGAGGATGATCGGAACCCTTATGCATTCTAAAATGGTTTTGCAGGTTCAGAGGATTTATTTCTTATTGGCAGACTAATGTTAAATAGAATCTTGGGACTAAATGTCAATTCAATTTACAATGAGAAATGTAATTGCCTCAAAATCTGAAATATTTGTATCTGTTTGACAAGGCCATTTTCTCCCCACAGGCAATCTGCCTAGGAAGTCAAATTCCAATCAGTGAACTATTGGCTTAATTAATTTATTAATTTACAGTGAGACACAGCAGTGAGGTTCTGCCCCTGGGACCGACCAACACTGTTTGGTTAACACATTTTTCTTTATATATGTTAAAACATTCAATCGGGTGAGGTGATTTGACATATCTCTACTCTGATTCACTGTAGTTTCATTTTCTACAAGCAATCTCACTCTTCTTATATCCCAGCTCTGAAGGGAAGATAGGTACTGATCATTTCTATGTAGTCTTAAAAGTCTGTATATAAAATGAAAACTATATAAAATATTTATTATAGTAATAGTTTATTCATATTTCTATGAATGTAAGATACCAAAAGAAAAATACGTAATAGAGCAGATAATTTACAAAAGGTTTTGTAATTTAATCTGAAGAAATAGTTCCACATATAAAAGTTAACAATTTTGGAGGTTATTTTTGCTTTGTTTACTGTAAGCTTATTTTAAAAAATATTTATTTATTTATTTGACAGAGAGAGAGAGAGAGAGAGCGCGCACAAGCTGGGGGAGCAGCAGGCAGAGGAAGAGGGAGAAGAGACTCCCTGCTGGGCAGGGCTCGGGACTTGATCCCAGGATCCTAGAATCACAACCTGAGACAAAGGCAGACGCTTAACTCTCTGAGCCACCCAGGTGTCCCTAAAAATAACCCTTGAGGAGTTTAGTTATTTCAACTATTATCATATCATTTACCTCATGGTCATGGTTTATTGGAATTAGGATTTAGGGTTAAATTTATTTCAGTGGTATTTATTATATTTGCGTTCCAACTGTTAATAAATTAAAAAAAATCTGATTGTGGTTTAACCTGGAAGTCCTCACAATGTGGCTAAATTCCTCTAGAAAGGGAGGTATTTAGGTATGAAAGAAAGGTACAACCTGGGCATCAGATGTTTGGAGAAGCGGAGTTAAATTTCTCCGGAAAAGTATCGTAACAGATTTTGAATCTTACTCTGGAAGTCAAAGGAGACAAATGTTTTGGGAATCCCTTGAGAGAGCAGAGAACAAGGTAGGTGGAGAGAGTCTCAGGGGAGAGTCAGTAGGCAGCGTAGCCTGATGGCAGTGGGGAGAATGAGAATGTCCAGTGAGGACATTTGAGGTCTAAGCTGGCTGGGAATTTCAAGACAGTAAAGTCTGAGGTTGAACTTTATACTGTAGACTGTTCTGCTTACATTTTTCTATTACAACTAAACCTTCAGTAAAATCCTCTTAGATCCCCAGGTGGAGCGGCTAGGGTACTTCCTCAACTGAAGGGAGAGATGTGGAGCTCATTGTGTAGTGAGTGGTGTGGAAAGAAAGCAACCGCCAAAGATCCTAGGTTCTTAGGTTTCTAAGGCAACTGTAACAAACGATCACATTGTGTGGCTGAAAACAGCAAATTTAGGGGTGCCTGGGTGGCTCAGGTCATGATCTCAGGGTCCTGGGATAGAACCCTGCATCAGGCTCCCTGCTCACTGGGGATCTGCTTCTCCCTTTCCCTCTTCTTCCCCACCCCTCATGTGTATTTTCTTTCTCTTTCAAATAAATAAATAAAATGCTAAAAAATAATAATAACAATTCCCTCACAGTTCTGGAGGCCAGAAGTCTGAAATCAAGACATCCACTGGACCATGTTCCTTTTGAGGGCTCCAGGGAGAAATCCTTTCTTGCATTTTCCTAGCTCCTCGTGGCTCCTGGCATTTAGTGACATTTCTTGGCTTATAACTACATCAGTCCAATCTCTGCCTCAGTCTTCTTCCTGTATCTGTGTGTCCTTCTCTTCTTAGAAGGACACTAGTCATTTGATTTAGGGCCCACCTGAATCCAATATGACCTCTTCTTAGCTTAATCACACCTGCAAAGATGCTACTTCCAACTAAGGTCACATTCTGAGATTTCACATGGATATGAAATTTCCTGTATTTTCCTCAGACTATTTTACACAGGAGGCACTTGAATTTGCCTTAGAACACGAGTTTGGCGCTCAGTTTTATTTCATTATTAAAGAATAAACCGAACCTCAAGATCTGGGGACTACAGAATAGCTGGGTAGTAGATATTTTGGCTAGACCGGAAATGAGCAAAGTCCCCCATGATTACACTGAACGTCCATAGTTGAACTGCTGAATAACTAAAATAAAGATTGAGAATCTGTTGCTTCAAAACACAAGGTGCTAAACTCAGATGGTACTGAGTAAATCTAACTTAATTATGAATATGAGTAAATTACTTCCATGTATGAAAATTAAAAAGTAGCAGAAGGCTATTATTTCTTATGTTTTCTTTGTCAGTTTTTGAGGTGAGTTTGAATCAAATAAAACTTTAAGAGAATCTTGCTCAAAAAAAGTGGTAAATACTTAAGATGAACGAAGAACTTTGTGTTTAAAAGGAATACCTCCCTAGTTGTGCAGATCTCCACAAAGCGGTGGTGGTGAAGGTAAGTTTATGTGGGGGAAAAACAAACAAAACGGAAAGGCTGAGTAAACTGGCATGGCTGGGAGTGTAAGCTGTCCTCAGAGTATCTGGAGCTATAATGTTGCCTCTACTACTGGATTTCCAAACTGCCAATTAAACAGACATGTCTGCCTTTCAAAGACCAGATTGTGTTCTTCAAAGGACCATGTGCATATCTTAGGGTATTTATTATCATTTTAGAATAATTTTGTTATTAATACTTCATTTCTACATGAGTCTCAGTTTTCAGAGTTACTTAGGAGAACTGTAAAAACATTGACAAAGGGGAATTTTACCTACCTATTTTTAGACTGTTTACAGTTTTGCTCTTCACTTAAAACCATACAGCACAGAAATAAGCAATCCAGGAAGATACTGAACAGAGCTGATTTAGAACATGCACATCACAAATGGGCATAAATTACATGATCGTTCTTTCTGAGTTCTGAAAATGTAGGCCTCAGCCAGACCCTGGAAAGTTCCTGTGTCCATCTTTATAATCTGTTACATCTGTTATAATCGGACATTGATAGTGATTTACCCCACATGATCCTTCACTTGCCTATTCATAAAATACTATAATAACACCTACCTCCGACGACCGACATTTTGAAAAATGTATTTTAGGCTAGAAAGTACTATAGAAAAATAGTGCCAGAATTATTAATTATATTTCATTCTGAATGTTATTCTCGGAAACCAAAATCATAGACTGTAGGGATTTTGAGGTGTGGATTTTGTAGTGAAAAATGTCTTAAATTCAGCCCAAGAAAAGTTAATCTGTCCAGTTGTTGGCAAGACTGACAACTCAGAACAGGTTCTTTGACTTTTCATGAGGAGAAAATTATCTTCTAAAATAACTGTTTGCCCCTTGAATTGGATCTGGAGGTAAATTAAAAGAAAATATACGTTCTCCTTGGCCTTGGGTGCTGTATTTTGTTTACACTTGTAACTGTTCAGAGCTCTGAGATGTTATCAGGACAGCGTCACTGGGATTCGTGGGAGACATTAGTGTTAAAAGTCTCCACTCCACCGTCATTTGACAGGAAAAGCCTTGATTTCTGTCCAACAGCTGTGTCCACAGATATTTAAACACAGATCACTTGATGCCTCAAAAACCCCCAAAATGCGTGGCTTCTCTCTCCTTCAAGAAACGTTACTTCCGTTTGCTTAGCTTAAATTTTGGCTGTTTTAGTGTCATCAAAGTAGAAGAAGAAAAAATTATGGGATAGCAAATTTTATTTGGATAATAACAGAAAGAAAAGCAGGAAAAAACAACACTGTAAAGTGTGGGTTCTCAGGTTGAGGTACGAAATGTTTTATTTCAAAAGAGAGGGTCCCAGTGTTTATTCACCAGAGAAGGGGCTTGGTCTGTACAGGAAACAGGATGCTTCTCTACGTGAGAAGCCAGGAGACCGGGGCCCTAGTCTCAGTTGTGCTATGAACTTCCTTTATGACCTTAGATGATTTGTATTTCTTCATATGTTATGACACCTTTTGTAATCACCTCAGAACTTTTGTGTGAACTGTTTTGGTCCATGAATGTACTTTGAAGAGGTGTGAGAAAGAAAGTTAAGTTACAGGGCGCCTGGGTGGCTCAGCTGTTTGGGCGACTAGCTTTGGCTCAGGTCATGATCTTGGGAGTCCCAGGTTCTAGTCCCACATCAGGCTGCCTGCTCATCGGGGAGTCTGCTTCTCCACCTGATCTTCCCCCATTTTGTGCTCCCTCTCTCTCTCTCTCTCTCACTCTTGTCCTCTCTCTCAAATAAAAATCTTTTTAAAAAAAGATGCAATATAATGTGATAAAGTTTTAAAATGAGATAAACCAAGATTCAGATTCCTCCCAATAAATACTAGCTGTGTGATTTTGCACAGATTACTTCATGTTCTAAATCCTCAGGGGGAAAAACAGCAGAGCGATTGGTTTCTTGTGAGGATGAAGTGAAGGAGACCACACAAAGTGCCCTGCAGAGCACCTGGCCCAGAAGGGTCACTCTTTGCACTGCAGACATTAGTGTTATTAGTGTTACTATTTCTTAAAAATTCAGATTTCTGGCCTAGTGACTGGGAAAAGGTGATGGTAGCCCTAAAGTATCTCTCTAGTATTAAAGAAGAAATTTTCAACAACTTGTGCTTCGGAATTCCAAGGAGAGATTTTGGAAATCACAACATACTGGTCCAAACCCAAGGGCCTGAAATAAGCATCTGTGTATGTTGGGTCCAGCCATCGTATATGATAGAAGCCTTAGAGGTTGTTCTGATGCTCACCAGAGCCTGAGAACTACTGGGGAAATGATACAAGAACACGGTGTGGTTACTCAAGACAGTTCTAAACCTCTCACATTATGGAGGAATTGACCTAATATGTTGCTGTCTGATAGGCACTCAGCACTTAACAAGAGTGCTATTGAACAGTATGTAATAGCAAAGTTAGGTTAGTCCACGTTTTCAGGGCCTTTTTCCCTATACTCTGAGATTCTGAAGGGGGATCCTGTCCAAGCCCATCACTTGCTATTGGCCCTACTTGGTTGGGTATCGAGTGTGCCCCACTCTCTGAACACTTCAGTGGTTTCAAGGGAAAATTCAGTATCCAAACAGAGGCAACGAGAGTTCTTCTGAAGGAAAGAAGGTGGCATTCTTTCTCAGACGTGGCTAGATGTGAAGATTACACACTAGAGCAAAAGCCTAATCAACTATGAATTTATACACATATATACACAGAGGGAGAGAGAGAGAGAGAGAAAGGGAGAGAGATACTGAGTCTAAATGACTTAGTTTGAACTCCTGGATCCCACCATGCCTGAAGCAAAACCATATTTTGGAGTTCTTAGTTATGTGAATCAATAGATTCCATGTCTTGACTAAGCAGATTTTCATTTCTTTCTACTTAAAAAATTCTTACAAATACACAGATGGCAATTATTTGACAATAAATATTGGACGTGGGGCACCTGGTGACTCAGTCAGTTGAGTGTCTGCCTTCCGGTCAGGTCATGATCCCAGGGTTCTGGGATGGAGCCCAGTGATGGGCTCCCTGCTCAGGGGGGAGCCTGCTTTTCCCTCTCCTACTACCCCAGCTTGTGCTCTGTCAAATAAATAAATGAAATCCTTAAATACAAATAAATAGGGGCACCTGGGTGGCTAGTGGGTTAAGCCTCTGCCTTCGGCTCAGGTCATGATCTCAGGGTCCTGAGATTGAGCCCCACATCGGACTCTCTGCTCAGCAAGGAGCCTGCTTCCCCCGCCCCCTGCCTGCTGCTCTGCCTACTTGTGATCTCTCTCTCTGTCAAATAAGCAAATAAATAAAATCTTAAAAATATAAATAAATAAATAAATAAATAAATAAATAAACATTAGAAGTAACTTCCCAGGTCATTCGATTTCTCATTAATCTAATCACCATTGGTTAGTGTCTACTTAAACAGCATTAGCCTCACAATTTTTATAATTTTATGGATTCCATAATGTAAAAGAACATCCCTGAAATGTGAAAACAAAATACTGACAAGAAACAAACAAAAGTCAAATTGCTTTCATAACTACAAAAACAGCACAATGTCTCAAATTTATTTATGATACAATTTAGGCCTGGAGAAGTGGTTGGCAGAAAGAGAGGCAGAGACTCCTGAAGCAGATCTTCCTCATTCTCAAAGTTCCAGGCCTGCGGAGCAAAGATTCCAACAGGAGGCTGCCCACAGACAGGGAGGCATAGCGGTTCTGGATCCTTCCTGTTACAGGCTGAATTATATCCCCCAAAATGCATCATTATATCCCCCAAAATGTCCTAACACCCAGGGCAACTGTATCTAGAGATAGGGCCTCTAAGGAAGTATGTTAAGGTTCCCTGAGGCCATCTGGGTGGGGCCCTAATCCAACAGGGCTAGTGTCCTGAGGGCACCTGGATCTTGGATTTCAACGTTCAGAACTCTGAGGGAATAGACTTGTGTTGTTTATGTCACCCAGTCTTTGTTCTGGCAACCCCTAGCAGGCGAACACTCTTGTCTTTTTTTTTTTTTCCCTCTGTTTTGTATTTTTGACTAGTTGCAAACAAAATGAGAAATAGAGTACCTTGATGGGTATAAATTTGAAAATACAGCTTTTTCTTTAATTCATAAATGAGAACCAAGCATCCATCCTTGTTATGTCATGATCTGAACATGGTAAAAAAAAAAAAAACAAAAACAAAAAAAAAACCTTTCTTTAACAAAAATACTCACTTTGTCACTGAAATGCCTACTTTAATGGCTTAGAAGTTCTAATTCTTATATTTAAGATTTTATTTGAGAGAAAGAGAGGGAGAACGCACATTAGCAGTGGGAGAAACAGACTCTCTGCTGAGCAGAGAGCCCGATGTGGGGCCCTATCACAGGACCCTGGGATCATGACCTGAGCAGAAGGCAGATGCTTAACCAACTGAATCACCCAGGCACCATACAAGTTCTAATTCTTATTTAAAAAACTACAAAGGTGTTTATTGAGGACCTACTGGATTCTCAATATAGTAATAATTATTCATTTGGCTACTTTTTGTGATTAATGTAATACTTTTTTTTTTGGTATAGAAAGTGTTTCTAGGTATAGGTGATAGACTAGGTAAGAGATTATAACAGGAGAATGTAACAGGACAGTTTGGTGTGGAAGATGTTTTAGAATAGAATAGACAATCATTTTATAGGGAACAAATGAATTATGCCCATAAACCATGCAGAGTTTGGTAAAAATATTGTGTACAGAAACTGAACACTGGTGTTCAGGTAAAAGAATTTATCTTTGACTATTTCTGGGAAATGAGAAATCAGAATCACACAAAAACTTCATTAGGTTGAGGGGTGTTTTCCATTTTGGTAAAGAATTAGCGTTAGGATTCCTTTAACCAGTTCCCTTAAGAGCATCTGAAAGGCTGCTGGGATTCAGATGTTCCACTTGGCAGTGAGTGGATCAAAGAGACGTGAGTAATTCAGGGGAAGTTGGGAAAGGAAGTAACTGGAGAGCCCCAGGAAAGGGGCAAGTCTGTAGGTAGGTTACGCCACAAAAGGAGATGGTTCTTGGACACTTCATGCGCGAGTAACTGGTCCTAGCGACTTTGGTGTTGAGATGCCCACTGCAGGACAACGCATTTCCAAAGAAGCAAGGGTAAGGGTGGGGCGGGGCGGGTATTGGTTGTGAACCCCTACTGGGACAGTGCTTGTGTTGGTGTAACAAACACTACGTTGGCTGCAGAGTGGGAAGCCAGGACCCAGTTCTCTGAAGAGCAGCAGGAAAGCCATTTTATCCTCTGAGATTGTGGATGGTGGGAAGTGCCATGTTGGGTCTATTCCACCTGCATTCCAGCCTATAACGGGATGAATTTCAAATTCTGCTGGTGCAAAAGACCGAGCTGGAGCTGTACTGATTTTTTTTTTTTTCTTTCCTTCCTTCTGATTGGTTCCGGTGGGAGTCGGGCTGTGTGAGTCAGCTGGGATAGGGACTCATCAGGGCGAAATGCTGACTGCGGGATCCATTCCTCATTTAAAGCGCTATTTCAGTTTATAAGACATATGAGTTATTCCCATCTATTGCGCGGATGGGACGTTGTGTGTTTCAGCAGCAATACGCGCACTCACATAAAGCTTTGAACAGCGCGCACTGTCCAAAACCTGCAGCACTCAGCTAAGTCACAGGCAGCCAAGGGCTCTGGGATACTCTAGGATACTCTAGGATAGTCTAGGATACTCCGCTCGGTCCTACCGTGGGCGGCCGAGAAGCACAGGGTGAGGAGTTAAAACAAGACGCAGTAACAGAAGAGGAACATCAAAGCAGCCAAACCTCATTCCCAATTGTTAAAACTGAGCCAGGCTCTGAAAACCAGAACGGATGTTAAGGGGTAGCTCCTGCCCCTGCTGTCACGTGTAAATGACTCCTACGACTGATACCCCTGTTCGGCGGGCATTCCAGGGAGACTATGTTTCTGAATAATAGATCGGGGGCAGAGACCGGACACAAGAGCGGATGTAGCACGTGAAGGTGGAAACATCAACAAATACGGACTGAGAACACTTTTTGGGAATTTGGAATCCCAGAAGTCACACTGTAAGAATTTTCGTCTCCTTAGTGTCTTGAAATTATAGGCCCATTCTAGAAAACCAAATTGCTTATTATAAATCTCTTTCTCGGGGCACCTGGGTGGCTCAGTTGGTTAAGCGTCTGCCTTTGGCGGAGGTCATGATCCCGGGCTCCTGGGATCCAGTCCTGCATGGGACTCCCTGCTCAGCCGGGAACCTGCTTCTCCCTCTGCCTGCCGCTCTCCCTGCTTGTGCTCTCTCTCAAACAAAATCTTTATAAAAATGTCTTTCTCTTCCTTCTTTTTGCACTCCCTTCATGCTATGTATTTGTGGCATTTACATATAAAAAAGACATAAAACTAGTGTGGGGGGTGTTGAACGGAGCCCGAGTTATAAACGGGGCCTTTGGAAATGCACACATCTAGCTTTGAATTCCTGCTCTTCCATTTATCAACAAGGCTTCAGCTTCCAACCTATAAAACGCGAATAATCATAGTACCTACCTCGAAGTCTCTTCTGAGGTTTAAATGAGAGAATGAGTCAAAAGCCCCGGGTGCACGGCCAGTGTTCTCTAAGCGTTCACTCTTGTAATTATTTAGTGTTTGGAGGAGAAGGTATGACTTTGGCCAATTGAATGCTTTGAGGAAGACCAGAAATCACTTAAGATTGTGCTGAGTCCTCAGCAGAAATCAATTGGAAGGCAAGCTGATACTTCATATCACTGTATGAGTTTTGAAATAAGACATTTAAATTCACATCCTAATTATCGGCATGAACACAGCACAGGAAGACATACTAACCAATGACACGTTGCGAATTGGTATGTGTAGGACAGAGCCTCACACACAGTGTTTAATTGCACAGCAGGAATTGTTTCTGCTTGACTAAAACATCTTCCCTTCCAAGTTGGGTGACAACAGATGAACCCTTGTGACAAGCATGTGAGCTTGAGGCACACTTCTCTCCACTGCACATTACTCACGTTGGTCTAACTTGTGCATTTGAACTGGGCGTTCAGCATCTATTTTTGTCTAGAGAGAGAAGAGAAGCCCTTCCTTTTCCCGTCTTCTGTGGTCTGGGGTATCATACACCTTGTGAACCGAATCCCCTGGAATTGCCTCTCACGATCTCTGCGATCAGGGTCATGCTGCGGCCGATGTCAACGAAGGCCTGCTGGCAAGAGAAAAGGCTCCCTGGGTTTTAGCTGTTCCCCCAATGCAGAGCAGGGTGAGAAGTCACACCTGATAAAACCATGGACAAAGAGATCCAACTCATTTCCACATGTTTGCATTCACAGGTCAGTCCACATTGCCGGTTTTCTAATAATGACCATCTGAAGACTGGCTGATTCTTCTACTTCCTTTTTTTTTAATTAATTTATTTTTTTTCTTGGGGATTTCTTTTTCTTTCTCTGTCATCTTGGAGATACAGACCCAGAGTACCCCTGAAACGAATTCATTTCAACCTTTGTTGGAGTTTTCTCAGCACAGTCTTGGGCTCCTGCTTCATTCTTCAGAGCCTGGACTCCTGTTTTATGAGGCTGACATTTCGTTCTGACCTCTAGTGACAGCTTCTGGCCTCTGGCACGCACTCTGTTGAGTCACTTCTTTATTTATAACTTACGTTCTCCCGCGCGGCTCAGACAAACTCACTGATTTGCGATCTGGTCACACTGGTGTTGCTCTATCTAAGGTAAAATCTTATCTTATTCTCTAGCATCTCTCTTTTTGTCCGCGACATTTATTTGGCTTCTCGCATTTTCATTTTGCTTTCCCTCCTGCTCTGATTACAGATTTTACATGTCTGCACGAAGAGCAGTTCCAGTTCAGAGAGACCATTGTGAAGCATACCTTATGTGTTTAAAGCACTTTATAAATGGTTTTACAGAGCATCTCTGCCCACACAATACCTTCTATGATCCTCACAACAACCCTGTGAGGTAGGTGTTACGATGTCCATTTTATAGGAGAGGGAATGGAAGGGCTGAGAGACACACAGACACACGACTTAGAATTTACTAGTAACTTAAGACTGCGAAGCTCGGGATTATTTGTAAACCTTGAGAGAAATGAGAGGTGTGAAAATGTGATCTGTGAATTAATTAATACAGAGACCTACACACATACCACACTACACTATATCTTCCCTGCTCCTTTTTTTTGGGGGGGGCTGTCTTTTCTTACCTTTTCCCCTTTCTCATTTTTATCCCTTTCTTCATCCACACAAAATATCTCCAGGTCTACTAAAATATTTCTTCATCTTAAGGATCTATAATTAATATTTAAAGTGTAGTTGTACAAGAGGCTTTTTAGAACAAAACATTTCAGCATCATTTTTTCATGACCAAAATATTCTTGCTTGAGATAGCCAGGTCATTTAAGGAAACAAGTTCTGGGTTTTTTTTTTTTTTTTGGTCTAAATGTGTTCAAGAAACTGTCTAAGCTCCACTTTACTTCACTATAAACTCGAAAAAAAAAAAAGGTGTAATTTGTAGAATAAGAAGACAAGAAAGTAAACTAAGCTAATCATAATCAATCTACTTTTTAATATTTTAAGGAATTTAATAATCTTGATCTCCTCCGAACACCTGTAGAGCCCTATTCCTCCCCTCTAATAGTTCTGCTGTATTGTAGAATTGCCCGTTTACATGTCTAGGGCTTCCAGGGTCAATTAGCGCTGTAAGATGAGAAGCTATGGTCATCTTATTAGCTCCTATGTCCAGCTCCAGGAAGTATGCAATGAACATGAATGAATGAATGAGTGAATTAACAAATGCATTTTCTTTTATGTATCCTTATCACTTACTGAGAGTACTGTTTTTGAATGTCAAGAACCCACATAGAATCAGTAGCCATGTCTCCTAGAACCCAATGGGTTAAACCGGGTTCAGAAAGACATGAAGTGAGTAAATGGCAGAGGGTTTCTGGCCTGGCTCTGAGAACTAGCGTGAGCAGCCTGCCAGTCAGTACATGCGAGGCATCGCAGCTAAGGGCGCTACGAGATGGTGGTGATGGTGCCGTGCTGTAGTGGGGAGAGGTAGGAACATGGGAACAGAGACCTGAAGAGCACAAAGGACCAGAGAAAGCCATGTGGAAGTTGCACACCACACAGGAACCAGAGTCATTTGGAGGAGCCACAAAGGGATCTTGGATTCGGTTGTGCTGATGACTTGTCCGGAGGTGAAGGGTCTTTTAATGAGATGGTAGCAGAGGGTGTCTTGCCCAACCCACCTGATCTTAAAAGGGCCCTGCCCACATGCGATCAGGGAGTTGTACCGGTCCTGACACAGATGTAAAAGAGGAAATCAGTGATTATTCTTTTTATATTTAAATCATGCCTGAAAAATAAATGTATATTAAAATAACTCCATATAAATCACTTATCAGAACTAACTGAAGATGGGGAGAATCAGGCACTTTCATGCACAATACATTGGTACAGCTTTTCTGGAGCCATTCACAAGAAACCATCAACTTGTGAAATGCACATCGCCTTTGAACTATTGATTTGTTCTACTCCTAGCAAATTTTCTATTATAAAATGGTTCCACAAGGTCATGTATGAGACTGCTGAATGTAGTACTGCTGATTAAAGCCAAACCACAGCCAACAAAAATCAAGTGTTCATGACTAGGGAACAGAATGATGTATTATGGGATAGCGATATGACGGAGTACTGCACAGTCACTGAGGGGAAAGCTAGAGCCACATGTCCCGACATGGGCAAGTGACTGACACATTAACCTCAGTGAGGTAAAAGCAGAACATACTGTACAGATGTTTGTACCTATGATTCTTTCTTTTTGGAACATAATGGAGTTATATCTACTCTATGGGGGCGGTGCATGGAGGGAAATCTGGAGGCCATAAACACACTTATACACAGAAATATATTGTTGCTTTCACAAAGTGTGAGCATAAAGTTCAAAAGAGCTATGAAAATAGTTATAACTGAAACCATTTCTGAACAGATCAAAAAAAAAAAAAAAAAGTGTTCAAAGCATTTGATAACTGTAGGTACCAAGACTGGGTGGGTGTTTGGTTTAAAGACTGCAAAACAGAGAAGTTCTTTACTTGCCAAGCTTACCCAGAGTCAAGGTTAAGTAGCTCAGGAAAGTCTCAGCAAAAAGAGGAAAAGATAAAAACCGCTCCAAAGATAAAGATAAAGGCAGAGATAAAGACAGATAAACGGAAAGCTAGAGAAAAGAGTTACACAAGGAGCTCAAGTGAAAATGACTCGACTGACAAGGAGAAAGGAGTCTATGTAGGGCAGAAAGTATTACACTAGTGATCACATTAAAGAAGAAATGGACACAAAGGATGAAAGGTCTACTAATGTTTCCATTATCTTACTATAATAGTAACAACACTAATAACCACGGAATGATGCTAAAGCACTGTGAGGAGACACACAATATTCCATGTTGTCAATTCAGGGGGAAGTGACATCAACAATACAATTGTGAAAAGCATCGGGTAGTTACATTATATACCTGAATGGCTGGGATTCACGGTGGTGATCCTAAATTGTCTAAGGGCCCTATCCATACACAGCACAGGTAAAAATAATTCTTTCTGTTCTAAGGGAGAGAAATTGGTACTCTATTTTTAGAATAGTAACTACAACTAAAAAATGCTAGAGTTTTGGTACATTAAAGGATTAGTGATAATCTATCTAAAGCAGACCCTGTTTGGGTAGAGATTATCATCACGGGGTGTGTGTGTGTGTGTAGCAGCTGCTATCCCCACAGACACCCACACACATACATCATACACAGCTCCTACCGGGAACACGGAAGGGAGGATTTCTCCGTTCCTTTTCATAATCCTTTCCCTTGATCTGTGTGGATTCAGCCTCAAAACACAACAACTGACTTAGAGTGTGACATGGTGAAGACATCTCATCTAATATTTTGTTTTTAAGGGTCAGTTTATGAGGTCAGCATCTGATCAACAGAGTTCCCTGTGTCAAATCTATTCTGTTGCAATTTTGAAGGTCTAGGATATAGAACACAACTTTTCAAGTTTTTAGTATAACAAAGCAAAACATAAAAACCCCAGGCATCAGAGAATTGGTTGGCCGGGATTCTTCAGATCGTCCAAATTCCTAGCTGGAGGCTTTCAGTTCCTCAGTCAGTAGGTAAGGAGGATGTAATTGTTTCTATTCATAAACTTGATTTTCCTTCAGCAGACTGAAAGTAGCTTGAAAATTGAACAATTTTCTATGTGGAATTTTTAGAAAACTGTGCTCATGATGAAAACAAAATACAAATGTGTCATGAGACTCAGAGTTGTATAATTTAATCTATTTGTTTTACTCCAATTAGCATGCTTTTTTGGAGAAAACTGTGGCTGACTTCCACAGAAACTCTCTGGGTCAATGCTGAAGTTCCCCACGTTCGCCTTGAGCCCAGACCACTATGATGGCAAGCTTGTTGATGATAAGGCACACATAAAAACAAGGACCCATAAACTTACTTAGTATGCTTCCACTCCCTTTGTCCCCCTTCTGGCCTTTTGGTCCAGGATATCCTTGAAAGCAAACAAACAAAAAAGCAATGAGTTTGTTTTTTTTTTTTTTTTTTTTTAGTAATTAGGACAATTTAATTATTTAAAAATTAATTGCTGTAAATGGAGAAAAAAATGAATTGCTTTAAATGTAGACAGAGCATCAATCACAAGGTAACCTAGAATCAACTTACCACAACCTGTAAAGATTCAAGTGTAATAATATTGATGTTGATAATAATAATAATGGCTATTATTTTCACTATTGAAAAAACTTTTTTAACTTATTTAAATTCACTTCATTAACAGATAGTATATCATTCGTTTCAGATGTAACGGCTATCAATTTAAAGTCCTATGAGAAAACTGTCGCTGTTCTGGGTTAATTCCCTTACATCCATTAGCTCAAATTACTTACAAGGGCATTAGATATCCCATTTTCCTAAAGCAGACAAAACTGAGGTAGGCACTTTTGGGGCTTATTCATCTTGTTTTTCTTCTTCCTTTGACTTTGTTCTTCTCCCTCCTCCAGGAAGCTTCGTTTCCTGCATCTCATCTGAAACCTTGATTCTGTATTTCCCATTATACTTTATCTGGTTTTCCATTTCTTTAGAGGGGAGAATCCCAAAGATGGGCTGTGAATGAATTTCTGGAATGCTAAGATCTTGATGACCTCATCCTGGGGGAAGCTTGGAAGGTCTCAAGGGCATCTAAACCTATAGGCTACAGTCTTTGGCTTTGAAAACCCCATCTGTTTACAGAAGGCTGTGGTACAAATTCTCTCCTTTATTTATTTATTTATTTTTTTAAGACTTTATTTATTTGACAGAGAAATGGAGAGCACAAGCAGGGAGAGCAGCAGGCAGAGGGAGAGGGAAAAGCAGGCTCCCCTCTGAGCAGGGGGAGCCATGCGGGGGGGCTGAGTCCCAGACCCTGAGCGGAAAGCATACTCTTAACCAACTGAGCCACACAGGTGCCCCCAAATGCTGTCCTTTTATACGAGGGTCAGGACTTCAGATAAGTACTGGAAACACTGTGAAGACCTTGATCTATGTTATTGGTGACGATTTATCCACAGCTCCACTTTCAAAGGTACACCCAGAAGATCATGTTTTAGTACCAACAAGAGATTTTAATGGTAAAGATGTCATCTCCTGAGAGTGGGGCTGTTCTTGTGTATTGATTCTTCTAACATTCCTCAAATATTTACCTTGCAAGTAATCACCTTCTCGGCATACACGTGGGGCTGATCCGAGTACCTCTTAAGCCAGCATCTTTGTTAATGTTCTTGATTTCTCCCAACCAAATTAAGACCCTCTGCCTTTTCATCCAAGAGCTAACAGGACATAGTTTAAAACCCATGGCTTTGTAAAGGCATGATGACAGCAATTTTAGAAATCTCTATTGGAATTATTTTGCTCTGCTACTTACCAAGTATGTGGCTCAAAACAAGTTTTCAAACCTTTCTGAACTAAAAGCTTATTTTTCCATCAAATGAGAAAACAACACCCTCGATTGGAGAGTTCTCTTAAATTAGTAACAATATTTATAAAGCACCTTGCCCATGAAGAGATGGTAGCTCTTACAGTTTTACATCTCCCAAAGCTTCGTTAGAATGGTCTCTCTGTGGTTTTAGTCTTGGTGAATGAGAGAGGACGTTGGCACCTCTGTTCACTTTTTATGGCACAATTACTTTTAATTTTACTATAAAGTTTTCATCTTTATTTGGATTTTGTTTTTGTTTCTTTCTCTAATTTAGTTTACTCTGTCTTCATCTGTCTTTGGGAACATTTGTTCTTAATTACTATTTAAAGATTTTTTGATCCCCAATTATCAAATTAAAAATATAAAATTATGCTGATAAGTAACATGAGAATTGAGATTGAGCACTTAAAAATCGTAAGTTTTTTCCAATTAAATTTTATTGTGAAGATTTCATGAAATGCCAACCATTCCTTATAGAGTATGATGGATAAAATGCCTCTGATCGTTTTGCATATATGATTACACTGTACATTATTGTATTCACTTTTTAATTGTGATTCAGTCATGTGAAATTGGCAAAAAAGTCATAAATTGACAAAAGTACTCAAAAAGTACCTTTCCTATTTTTTTGATGGTATACTTTTATGAGATATAGTACCTAAGTTTCAGATTCCCAAGAGGAAAATGTCTAAGATATTAAACAAAAATTGGAAGGGGGGATTTAAAAGGGTGTAATGAGCAGTTCTAATTCTTCCCAGAAAAGATAAAGTAATAAGTGAGCTTATTTGAACATTTTAGATCATTTAGTAAAAAGGAAGAAGTTGTACATTATTCTTGGGAGTCTTTTTGTACCACAACTGGTTTGGGATAGTTTCAGAATAGAAATGCTTGCTCAAGCCAGGGCACTGAGTGAATGACTCACTTAAATCCTGATAGCTCTAGGATCCTATGACAAATAAAAAAATCAGTTGTTGCTTTTTTTTTTTAAATTTTGCTCTTTTATCTTATACCACTTTTTAAAAAATAATAAAATGAGACTTTTCTTCTTATCAATAAATACAAATGTTTTATGTCACTTTAGCCAGATTCAGAGATCTCCTCACAGAGGACACTTGGAAATCTTTTTTTGCAGGTGAACACATCAAAAACATCCTTGCTAAAGAACAGCCTCCTTTAGAATGGTATCTTTGGCTAAAAATGGAGCCCAAGGGCTTTGCCAAAACCTGGAGTTAATCTCCCTTCATAAATGACACTCTTCAATCAAAAATAAGGAACTTATATTTCTGAAAGCCATTGAAAAATAAGAAGTAAATAGTATGTAATAAATTGACATTCTAACTTTAAATATAAGGGGAGGTGTTTTCAATAACATCATTATAATTTCAAGCCTTTTTAATGCCCCTTCTATGAGCTAGATGTGAGGTTAGTTATTTTTACAGACATGTCATAATTAGCCCAGCCGTTCGGCTATTTCAATTTTAGGTGTGACCGTCCTCCTTCCTAAGCCTACAACTGTTTCCTATTTCCTGAAATTTCCACCTTCAACCTTCTCACCAACCTTACCCTCTTTCCTCTGTCTCTTCAACCATTCCTTTATCTTATCATCAGTATTTAAGTAGTATTCAAATCTCTTTCAAAGAAAAAAAAAATCAAATGAGCGAACACACCAAACAAAAACCAGACTTCTTTCTTCTCTGAGAATGTGATTACTTAAGACTTGGCTCCATGTCCTTGCCTGACCCTCATCAGCAGTTCAGCTCTCAGCATCCCCCATCTGGTTTCCACTCACCCCCCTGAAACCTATCTCAATAAGGCACAGTCCTTATAGCAACAATGCAAAGAGCTTTCTGTAGAGTTCACCTTACTTGACCACCTTTTATTTTATTTTATTTTATTTTTAAGATTTTGTTTATTTAACAGAAAGAGACAGCACAAGCAGAGGGAACAGCATGCAGAGGGAGAAGCAGGCAGAGGGAGCAGCAGGCAGAGGGAGAAGCAGGCTCCCTCTGATGTGGGATCCAGATGTGGGACTTGATCCCAGGATCCTGGCATCATGACCTGAGCTGAAGGGAGATGCTGAACAAACGGACTGAGCCACCCAGGTGACACACTTGACCATCTTTTAAAACTGCCTCCTCGCCTTTGACTTTTTCATCACTCTTTCCCCAGATGTCTTTCCTCATTCTGGCTGCTTCTGTTCGATCTACCGCTTTGTTTTTACTGCTCAGCCTGTACCTTCACTACTTAAGGCTTCACCCTCGGTTGCTTCTCTTCTGTCTACTCACGAAATAGTATTAAAACCGATGATGCCAGTAAACACTCATATAATCATAGCTACAACTTTGTCTTTCTATCTCTGGGCTCTCTTCTGAACTCCAAACCCATATATTCACTGATTGATGAATATTTCCATGAAGGACACAGAGAAAAAATTCTGTGATTATTTGTTAGATAAATAAAGGAATCATTTTTGGTCTATAGTTTTAGATACTCCTAAACTTTTTTGAAGTAGGTAGGTCAGATTGTAACTGCTCTACCCTACAGATCAAGACACCAGAAAGTGTCCCCTTCGGTTAAGGACAGTTAACCACTGTGTCTTATTTCCCTCTCATTTCCTGGTGCTAGCATTGTACCTTGTGTACACAGTAAGTGTGCATTATACGTAGAAGGGCGGGTGCAGAGTGGGGAGAAGGAGAGCAGAAAAGAAAATAGGGTGCTCTTTCTCAAACTTTTTCCTTTGAAATCTGCCAACGCTTTCAATATTATTCAGATGGTCCAGGCTGTGTCATTAGTTAGACTATGACAATTATTGGATTTTATTTCTAATTTTACTACCTTCTTTGGACTCTTTTGGAGGAGAGATTCTATTATTCATTGTTTTAATGTACAGTATAACTAAAGTGGTACCAGACACTGATGCGCACATTTCTACCAAATTTGAGTTATTTTTAAAATTTTATTTATTTAATTTTAAAGATTTTATTCATTCATTTGACAGAGAGAGACCTAGAGAGCACAAGCAGGGGCAGCAGCAGAGGGAGGAGCAGGGCAGGAGGCCTGATGTGGGGCTTGATTCCAGGACTCTGGGATCATGACGTAAGCCAAAGGCAGATGCTTAATGGACTGAGCCACCCAGGTGCCCCCATATTTGAGTTTTTACATAAGGCAGTGATGTCTTAAGAATATCGTCTGTCAAACGAATTCCTTCCTTTGCCCTCGCATGCATTCATTCATTCATTCATTCATTTATTTTTGCAGTGTTCTCTTTATCCACTCCTTTTCTTTACTTGAAGATATGGTTCTCAAAGTGTGGTCCCTGGAACAGCATCATCACTATCACCTGGAACTTGTGAGGACTGAACATTTTCAAGGGAGCCCTAGTCCCCAAAATACTGAATCAGAAACTCTGGGGGTAGAGCATAGTGCACTGTTTTAACAGGTCCTACAGGTGATTCTTTTTTTTTTTTTTTCTTTTTTTAAAGATCTTATTCACTTACTTGAGAGAGAGAGTACAGAGCTAAAGAGAGAGAGAGAGAGTGTGTGCACATGCAGCAGGGAGGGGCAGAGGAAGGAGAAGCAGGCTCCTCACTGAGCAGGGACCCTCTCCACCCCCACAATGTGGGGCTGGATCCCAGGATACTGGGATCATGACCTGAGCTGAAGGCAGACACTTAACTTGCTAAGCTACCCAGATGGGCCTCCTACAGGTGATTCTAATGCCTGGTCACGTTTGAAGACTAAAGAAATTGTACCTTTTTTTTTTTTTAATTGTACTTTTTTTTTTTTTTTTTTAATTGAAGTCTAGTGACTTACAGCAGTTTCAGGTGCACTACCTTTTGTGTGTCTTCTAGGACAGCACTAACAGGACTTCCTCTGTAACACATGACCTTGCTGTGCCTCTACTTTCTGCTCCCAGTGTTTTGTCCTAATTCATGAATGTTTATTACTTACCATGCTGCACTACAGCTAACAGCTTCTGCATTTTTCTGTCCCTGCTCCTTAAGGGCTGTGCTATATTCATGCAGGGCACCCAGTGAACCCTCATAAA
This sequence comes from Lontra canadensis, assembly GCF_010015895.1. Classification (NCBI taxonomy): domain Eukaryota; kingdom Metazoa; phylum Chordata; class Mammalia; order Carnivora; family Mustelidae; genus Lontra; species Lontra canadensis. Next base: position 3,401,594 of record NW_022631133.1, read on the forward strand.
ATTGTGTTGGCTTGGTGAATGAATCAATAATTGCTCTCTCCAACACTTTGATTGGAGGGCAAGTGTTGAACTGTAGGAGTCTGATAGTAGAAAAAAGTCCTGCTTGTGTAGGCAGTAGCTACCAACATGTATACAGAACTTGCTTTGTGACAGAACTATCTGAAGCATTTAAGACATCTATTTATTTGAATTTTGCAGAAATTCTAAAATATGGGTCCTCTTAATAGCCTTAGTTTTTTAGATAAGAAAACTGAGGCACAGGGGGCACTTGGGTGGCTCAGTGGGTTAAAGCCTCTGCCTTCGGCTCAGGTCATGATTCCAGGGTCCTGGGATCAAGCCCCACAACGGGCTCGCTGCTCAGCAGGGAGCCTGCTTCCCTACCCCCTCTCTCTGTCTGCCTCTCTGCCTACTTGTGATCTCTGTGAAATAAATAAATAAATTAAATCTTTAAAAAAAAACCCAAAAAACTGAGGCACAGAGAGGGTAAATGGGTGGGGAGGTAGGATAGACTACGCTATTTCTGTCAAGTACCAAACATACTCTGCTATTCCTGTATGTCCTAGGAGGATAAATAACAGACATGGAAGAACGATGTGCCGACGTGAAATTCCAAAGTCAAACCACTGTGACAAACCTTGACTCTTCCCCAGTGAACCACCTAAGGTCAGAGAGTGCACAGAAATGTTACCGAATGATCTTGTTGATTAAACTTTAGAAGAGGGGTCACTGTGAGAAATTTCTGGGAGAAAACTCTGGGATGGGGATCTGGCTCATCTTGTATCCTCTGATTGAGGCACAATGTATGAGAAAACATAGATATTCAAACAAAGGGAAGTTACTTCTCATCAAATCTGCTAAATAGTGCTATAGTTACACGTCTCTTCTGTGGGTCATTCTTTTTTTTTTTTTAAGTTTTTTAATTTTTATTTTTAATTTTTTATTTATTTGACAGAGAGAGATCACAAGTAGTCAGAGAGACAGGCAAAGAGAGAGAGAGGAGGAAGCAGGCGCTCTGCCGAGCAGAGAGCCCAATGCGGGACTTGATCCCAGGACCCTGAGACCATGACCTTAGCTGAAGGCAGAGGCTTAACCCACTGAGCCACCCAGGTGCCCTTCTGTGGGTTATTCTTAACGTTGTCAGTGACCACATAGGAAGGTTGTATTTAATAGACAGATGGTTGTGAGAAGGAGTGAGGCCTTCTTAACATTCTTAAAATTTTTGCCATGCTTCCACTTCTTAGGTAGACTTTCCAGAAAGACAGACTAGTAACTCTGACTTACTCAGAGTGCCTTGTGATATTCATTTATGAAGATACACCTTATGATTTAATGTAAATAGAAAGTTACAAATAGACTGTACCAGAAAGAGTCCCGAACAAAATCTTACCATGATTTTGCAAGAGATAATAAATGACTACCTATATGAGAGAGATAGTAGATATACCATTTTAGCTTTAAACTTAGAATACAGATAAAATATGTTTTCTTACTTCATGGAATTATTTTGAATTATCTTGGAAACTATAAGTAGCTTTGCAATTTTGTCAAATTCAGGGTTTTTAAATATATTTATCTATTGCACACAAATTGCCCATTTAGGAAATTCAGCAATTCATGAAGGATGTAGATAATTTCAAACAAATTAACAAATGAATGCTTCTTTCCATTTTGCCAAAAAAGGCCTGATTAAGGCTAGTCAGTTTTAGAGATGGTTGGTATATAAATTTACCATTCAGTTCAGGTAATTGGGTCTGATTGTAGCTTGCTTATTTGTGGCTAGCTGATTTTTCTCCAAGCCCAACTGCCATTGACAGAGTCCATAAACACTGATACTATCAAAAATACCTCAACACACCTATTGAAATTGCTAAAATCCAAAACACTGATGGATGTGTGACAATATGAACTTTCATTCACTGCTGAGGGGAAATGCAAAATGGCACATGCACTTTGGAAGACACTCTGGTGGCTTCTTACAAAATTAAACACAAATTTACCATGAGACCCAGCAATGAAACTTATAGGTCAACTCATGTCGCCAGCTTTATTCATGTTTGCCCAAACCTGGAAGTACCAAGATGTCCTTCAAATAGGTGAGTGGATAAACAAACTGTGGTATATCCATACATTACAAAATACGGACCATTATAAATAAATGAGCTATCAGGCCCCCAAAAGATATGGAGAAGCTTAAATGCATACTGCTCAATGGAATAAGCCATTCTGAAATGATTACATTCAGTAGGATTTCAACTGCATGACATTCTGGAAAAGGCAAAACTACAGAGAGTGTCAAAACATTAGTGGTTGTGCCAAGTTGAGAAGTGTGGTGGTGATGAGTATGTAGACTACAGGGGATCTTTAGGGAAGTGAAATTCTCTGTATAGTACTCCAGTGGTGGATACATGTTGTTACACAGCTGTTAAAACCCACAGAATGTATAAAACCAAATGTGAATTGTACACTGTGGACTTAAATTACTTATAACGTATCAATATTGGTTCATCAATTATTACAAATATACCATGTTAATGACGTTAACAGGGAAACTGGATGTGGGTTTATGAGAACTCTGTATTTTCTGTGCAATTTTTCTCTAAACCTAAAACTAGTCTAAAAAACAAAAACTATTTTAAAAAAACACCTCGATGATAAGGATCCTGTTGTCTCAGTCATTATTTACTTTGAAATGAGGAAACAGTAAGCTTGTCTCTTTCTAAAATTTCTAAGCAAATTTTACAGTTCAAGCGTAGGCTACTTCCTTTTCCTAAGGAGTAGAAAAAATGTCATCACATATAAATTTTAAAGAGCTTGAACAATGTAGTTTATTAAGAACTAATACATAACAGCAGTTAGTTTATCTTGCACAGAATAGTATTTCTGATCTATCTGTAGATTGCTAACTATAACTTTCCAGGGTTTGGCCAGTTTGGGTTAAAAGGGTATTTATACTTTGCTTGTTTTTCTTTGTTAGGCTTTCCATTCTCTTCGTTCTAAAATAGACACCATTCTTCATGTGATTTATGGCTGGGTAGAGTTTATAAATCCTCAGTAGTCTTTTTTTTTTTTTTCTTAAAGACTATTTTCCTTTAGGGCATAGAAACTTTCCTCAGGTAGAGAAAAATTAGTTTCAAAATGTTTCATACCACAAAATAAACTTCATGTGAGTCTACTATTCCTACTAGGATGGCCATTGCTTTTGGTATACAAAGAAAATGTATGTTATCACAATACCTGTCCTTCCGGTCTTCCCTGGTGGCCCTGGGGATCCTCGAGGTCCAGAAAAGCCAATTGCTCCCCGATCACCTTTAAGACCTGGAGGACCTACATGGTTAATGAAGAAAAACACAGCAGTGATAACTCATTTTTCATATAGATTTGTGAGTATAATGAAACTATTTAGTTTTGAATATGCAATAGGCAAGTCTCCAAATGAAGGGATAGTATTCCCTCCCAAAATTTCATGTGTGACATTGATAAATAATACAAGCAATTGTTAGAAACATTAGTGCACTTAGTACAAGGTAGATATTCAATAAACAGTATACTGCTCTTACAATAAGAACGTATGAGAAAAGAAAAATCTTGGGAGGTTTTTTTTTTTTTTTTTTTAATCTTGGGAGTTTTGACTGGAAGGCTTATGCAGTCCAATTGGGAATCCTCAAATGGCAGGATTTTGCTGTAGCTGAAATGGTAACTTCGAAATGTACAAGGCAGAAACTGAACTCTTAAAATTTATTCCCAAGAAAGCAAAACTCAAGCAATGAGAAATACAAAAAATATATATGTATATGTATATATATATATATATATATACACACAAAAAAATAAAATTTGGGTCCAAATTCTGGAATATATTAGTCTTTCATCTATGCATGTGATTTTACATATTCTCCTATAATCACAAACAATAATGTATATATATACATGTGTGTATGTACATATAGTATATAAAGATTCATTTATGAGTATATATTATATAAATATACAAACCCAGGTTTTATGTGCTAAAACGAAAGCAGCCTTTTCCCCCCTCCCCCAATTACTGTGGTGACCATGAAAACTGCATATAAAAGTGTTATTTTCCCTAGAATAAAGTATTTCATCCTGAAGCCCAGCAGTTTCAAATAAACTATTGTAAAAAAAAAAATCTCATTTTAGATGTTATTGTCAGTTCACAGAGATCCCATTAATTCAATTTTCAGTTAATTCCTTGGGAGGCACTTTATGAAAAATTTAAAAATTATACATCTTTTTCTAATATCAATCTTTTAATATATTGTCATTAGTTTATAAGTTCCAGGAGGCAAGGTGTATACATATTAATTGAATAAAAAAAAGAAAAAATCTTTTCTTGAGGTATATTCATATAGACAGCTAAAATTGTGCTAACTGTTCTCTAAGAAATGTTAGGCATATTTTAAATTGTTAAATATTATTCAACCCAGTCTAAACTTTGATTCCAACAGATATTAAGCAGAGATCCAAAGCAATAAAATGATAAATTATGTTTAGAAATACTAGTAATATTAGGCTATCTCAATTGAATTTAATTTTTCAATGCGTATTACTTTATATGTATATGTATATATATTCATGAACCATATATATGTATTAAAATACAAATGTATATATCTACATATGTATAACAATGTATCTGTATATCATCCATAGATAGATTCATATACTGAACACACACACACAGAGACATACACACTCCCCCTTGTTATATCTATTAGCTGGACTTCATAGCATACAACCTAAGAAAGAACTAACATCACTTCTCGAGACAGGCTGACTGATTGTAATACTTCTATCTTTCTTCATTATCCAAGCAAGACAGTCAGACCTCTATACTCAAAGTTATCAAGATCTGTCACTCAAATTTACATATAAAAACATCATCTTTACATTCTCGTATTTTTTTAAAGATTTTATTTATTTATTTGACAGACAGAGATCACAAGTAGGCAAAGAGGCAGACAGAGAGAGAGGAGGAAGCAGGCTCTGCTGAGCAGAGAGCCCTATGCAGGGCTCGATCCCAGGACCCTGGGATCATGACCTGAGCCGAAGGCAAAGGCTTCAACCCACTGAGCCACCCAGGTGCCCCTCTCTTATTTTTTTTAAATATTAGAACAGTCCCCACTCTTTATAGAGTGTCACTCATGGTGACATCCATTTTTACCATTTGTTCCATTAATTCAACAAAAATGCACTGAGCACACCTATGCCAGTCCCTGTTCGTTCCTGGAATGATAAATGTCCTTATCTGAACAGCTCTTCCAGTGTGGAGACACACAGCAAGAAAGTGAACAAATAAAGAAGGACAGTAATTTTGGAGATGATAATTTTAGAAAAAAAGAGAGAAATGCAATAGAGGATGCCTTGCTTAAGAGAGGGGGATCAGGAAGAACCCCCCCCAAAGATGGCTTCCTGAGTACATCACAGGGATACTCGGGATACAGCTGCTCAACTAGGAATTATGTCACATTGTCAGTGGGCAAACAAATGAGTCTGTAAATGAGGTACATGTGATACTTTCACAGAACTCACTTGCTCTCTAGACATCTGTTATGGGAGATGTTTAGGCAGGCTCTGTATGGCCTATGGAGGTGTATGACCAGTTTAGTCATGTTTGAAAATATGATCCCTAAATGTTAAGTACTATGACTGAACTTTATTCCCAGAGACCAGATTCTCTGAACCTTTCCAGTGACAATTAGCTAATGTTCTACAATAACCTGTGGCAAGGGGAAAGGGTCTGACACCTGCTGCTAACCCAGAGGCAACCTGAGTACACAGAATCCCAGTCATGGAAGGTTAGTGTTTCCAGGAACCTGACACATCATCTGTCATTTTGTAGAGGCAGAAATAGAAGACCGGAGAGAGTCAACCATTTATGGAAAGCTGGTCTGATAATTAGTCCCGCGTCCTGGGTTTGTAGGTTTCTCAATTCAGGCTTCTTTCTGTGGTCCAGCAGACTGGGGAAGGGCAGGCACTCTGAAGTCATGCCTTCTGGGTTCAAAGACTTGCTCTGCCACTTACAGCTGCTGATTATCTTGGGCAAGTCATTTAACTTCCCTGTGCTTCTCTAAAAAAGAGAAGCATTGTTTATCCCTAATCGTAAGTCTGATGTGATGGTGAAGAGAGTTAATAAGTGTGAAACATTTGAAAAGTGCCTGCCATATGGTAAGTGATTTCCTCCCCCTCTAATTATTCCCCTTCTCCTTCTTCTTCGTCATACAATCATTACTTTCACCAGCTTTTTGTCAAGGCTGCTAAATTTAATTTTATTTAATGATATGTACATAGTTTGTGGGCATTGTTGGATTCTTGGGCACAAAGGCAGAGGCTTTAACCCACTGAGCCACCTAGGCATCCCTCAATTATGTTATTTTTTATTTTCTTTTATTTTTTTAAAAGATTTTATTTATTTGACATACAGAGATCACAAGTAGGCAGAGAGGAAGGCAGAGAGAGAGGAGGAAGCAGGCTCTCTGCTGAGCAGAGATCCTGATGCGGGGCTCCATCCCAGGACCCTGGGATCATGACCCGAGCCAAAGGCAGAGGCTTTAACCCACTGAGCCACGCAGGTGCCCTGATGATGTTATTTTTGAGATAAAGCAAATTTTAACAGAATGTCTAGCTCAGTACCTGAGTAACTGCTATAGTTATTATATATAGTTATTATATAGTTATTATAGTTTAGTGCATTAATCATTTAGGGCCACTTGAATAATCCTTTAAAAGTTTCCTAGGTTTACATAACATGGTTGTGAATCTAGGGGACTCTGAGTTGGTCAAACTGAGTTTAATGAGCTCAGCTAGAAGTACACGTGGGATTTGAATGAATTCTCTGTAATCAGGAAGTAGAAATATGGCTGCCCATCGTATACTCTTTACTTCCTGATTCCGGTACTTCTATTGGGCAATTAGGCAATCTGGCAGAGAACAAAACAGAATGCGGCAATTAAGCAGGGAAGACTCCGCGAGGAGAGATGCCTGGTAACCTGGCTACTTCTGCTGCAGTGCCCGACTCCAAATGGCAACTTCATCATCTAAGAGTCCATTTATTCCCCCCAAACAAAATCTAACTCTTATATGAGAAACCGCATAACGCCGATTTGTGCCAACGAGCAGCACCAACGGCCACAGACTATCCCCTCACTAAAAGGGATCAAAGCAGCTTTGCAATGGGATCTCTTTAGGGTATTAACTGGAACTTTTTAAATCCCTCTTTCTATTTTACATATCCATAGTTCAGGAGCAGTTGCAGAAGCTGCTCCCAAGATGAAACTTTGTGCAGCAAATTGGCGCCTAGACTGAACTTCCGTGGTTGAGTTAGAAAGCTCTGACAACTGCAGTTGGTAATGGAGGGGTTGACAGATCTCTGACAGTATTAGCTCTGACAGCTGATGGAATGCTGGTTACTTCCCCTGCTATGACACGAGTGCACCATTGCTAGGATCTCCTGAGTGCTAGGCAAGTAGAAAGACTTTTCTGAATAAAGATTCTTACCTGGCAATATTTTCAAAGGCATACCAATAACCCACCTGATATACATATATATGCACACACACACACACACACACACACACACGATTATATATGTCATCTATAATCATATAAATAGATATGTAGATATTATGTCAAATAAATTAAAAATCTTTTTAAATGCGAACTATGTACTGGGTTTTTAAGCATAATATTGTCAAGGTCAGAGAGGTGTCAAATTTGAGTCTTTCATTTTTAAATACTATTTTTCTATATAAGCTGGGCTGGTCGATGTATTGACCAGAAAGAAGAACATTTTATATAACCAAAAGACAGACTAATAGGATGAAGTACATGGTATTTAGACATAGTTGTGGCAGCACGAACCATTCTAGTTACACTTAAGGCACGCAGTATACTCCCCACTTTGAAAGTGCATGTGGGTATTTGATTTCTAGCCAAGAATAACATGACAATCATGTTGTTGCTATTGTCTCCTCTATTTTGGGGAGAGCAAGGAAAGTTCATGCTCTTTCTCCTTTTCTGTCTTCTATTATCTTCTCTCAAAATATTGCTTTCAAGATTACAACATCAACTGAGGAAAATAATTTCAGACAATTTTGCTCTAAGTAAGATACAAAGAGTAGCTGACGGCAAAGGTCAAAGTCATCTGTATTCAGTCAATATTTACATTTAGACTTTGTGGGTTTAAGCAGATATAGTCCAGTTGAGGTCTATGTAAGGAATATAATCCAGTTTCCTTTGACACACGCACACACACACATATGTGTGCACCTGTGTGTGTGTGTGTGTGTCATGCACATATATTCAGTGTGAAAATGATCTTCATATTCTCCTTCTCATGTGACCTAAAGCTAGGGCTGCCATATACTGTGCACAATCAGTAACACGGACAGCACTCCCCCGACATATGAAAAAACCCCATGTGGTGGCTTTGGCTAAAGCATTTAACTTTCTTCAAAAAGCAAAAGTCAGTTACATTCGGTACATGATAATGCTTACGCCACTGGAAAACATTTACTATCCCCTTCGCACATGCACATACACACACACACATGCACTCCACAGGAGACAAATCAGATAGGGATTCCCCTACACGCGTATGTACATGTATATTACCCGGCCCCGGAGGATATGATGAAGTAGTTATTATTTCCATACCTACTGCACCTGGAATGCCTCGTGGACCACTTTCTCCAGCGGGACCTCTGTCTCCTTTTTCACCGGGAGGTCCAGGAGGACCTTTAAAAAATAAATGACAATTTCCTATCACAGTTTTAAAACAATGGTAAAATGCATATGTCATGTTTCAAGACCATTCTTTAAGTAAACCCAGTCTTCTGTTTGTTGTGCTGTAGCATAGAATGAGTAAGACTGACCCTCTTGAATGGAGGGTCACCAGAAATACACAACCTAGCTAGCTAGTACATACTTATGTGTGCCCAGCACTTATTTAGGTTCTTGGAACCCAGGAGCAGAGAAAAGACCTGGAGTCAATGATGCCATAAACTCACCTTAGTATTGGGTACATACTAGGCAAATTCCACTGTATGAACTTAGACGCTGTGTGGAACATGTGTGAGGATGTATAAACCATGTGTGATGCACACATAGTTGACAACCAAAAACCATGTTGTTGGAAATGACTAACTCACATCTCTGAGAGACACGCAGATCCATGGGAACAGCAATGGTTGAGATGCCTTTGAGAGACTAGGAACCATAATTTGAATGAGGAAGAAAATGAGATGAAAGAGAATTCTGAGGGGCGTCTGGGTGGCTCAGTAGGTTAAAGCCTCTGTCTTCAGCTCAGGTCATGATCCTAGGGGCCTGGGATAGAGCCCCACATCAGGCTCTCTGCTCAGCAGGGAGCCTGCTTCTCTCTCTCTCTCCGCCTGTCTCTCTGCCTACTTGTGGTCTCTGTCAAATAAATAAAATCTTAAAAAAAAAAAGAAAGAAAAGAAAGAAAGAGAATTCTGAGTAAGAGGCAGAGACTTGGGGAAAGATAGGAAGATGAAAATGAGTAAAAGAACACTTTTCAAATAAAAATGAACAACACGGGTTTGGATGGTGGGTCCTCTCATATACAGATTTTTTTTCCAATAAATATAATACAGTACTGCAAATATATTTTCTCTTGCTTATGATTTTATTAATAATATTTCTTTTTTCTAGCTTTATTTAAGAATATTTTGTATGTTAAATGTCCTACATACTGTATTCTTAACCATGTTAACCAATTATTACAGTTAAGGCTTCCAGGCAACAGTAAGCTATTAGTGAAGTGTGGGAGACTATACACTCATTTTTTAAAAAAAAAATATTTTATTTATTTATTTGTCAGAGAGATAGAGAGAGTACAGGCAGGCAGAGTGGCAGGTAGAGCAAGAGGGAGAAGCAGGCTCCCTGCGGAGCAAGGAGCCCGATGTGGGATTCGATCCTAGGACCCTGAGATCATGACCTGAGCTGAAGGCAGCCGCTTAACCCAATGAGCCACCCAGGCATCCCTATACACTCATTTTCAAGGGCACAAGGGATCAGCACCCCAATGCCTGCATCATTTACAACTAGAGTTGTATTAAGTAGAATCCCTAAATAGATACAGATATGATAAAATCAGTTGGAGAGGTTGCAGGGACAATTTTGACTACCTGGCCCCACAATTTCCCAAGTGTCCCCTGAGTACTAAATTTAATCAATACTGATTTAGTCGTTTGAATTTTTTGTGCCCAGCAAAATGGATATCTAGTGACCACCTCTTGAGAATGATGGCACTTTGGAATTTTTTTAAGATTTTTATTTATTTATTTGAGAGAACAAGCAAGAGAGAAAGCACGAGTGGGCTGAGGGGGAGAGGAAGAAGCAGACTTCCCGCTGAGCAGTGAGCCCAACACAGGCCTCTATTCCAGGACCCTGAGAGCATGACCTGAGCCATCCAGGCACCCCTGGCAGTTTGGAACTTAAAAGTTACCCTGCTAATATTCCCTCTTCCACAAGGAACTGCACAGGACAAGTATTAATCCCTTCCCTTCAAGCAGAACGATTTGCAATTTTCTTTTCAACTCCAAAAGGAAGAAATGAACTTGGCTATACCACAGAATAATAAACAGCAACGTTTTAAAAGAGGCATTTTCAGTCGCTGTGGTTTGGCCAAATGCATAGCCCAAATATGACGCACAACTCTCTTTAGCATCACTGGCTGGAGAGCACTTGCTTACACATTTTAATTAGGTGGGGGAATAAAATATCTGAAGAATTTGAAGAGAGGGCCATGTGAACAGATAAAGATTATCTCATGAAAAAGTGTATTCTGTTCATGTTCTAAGTCCTGTCCCTGCTTCTCTCCATTTTTCTGATCTGTTCCATTTTTCAATGTCCAACTTGGATTGTAGAACCTTCCTTCCCTGGTTACTCAATTTTTAACATATCATTATTATTCTCAATGGCACATTGCCCCTTTCTCTTCATATGCATCATGGGGCATTAATATTTTATTATACTTTCATTATAAAAGCAACTCTACTTATTACAGGAAATACAAAAGCCTAGAAAAAATATAATTCATAATTTGATCTTAAGAGACTAACCATTAACATTTATTTCTTTTGTGTGTATTTTTTATTTTGTTTGACTGCCTTTTTTTTTTTTTTTTTTTGGTAACATAATCACGTGCAAACAAATTCCCTGAAGCTATAGCTTCATGTTGGAGACATATATTTAGATGTTGCCCAAGAAAGGCCAGGGTTCTACATCAGGGAGGAGTTGCACCTCCACAACCATGAACATGGCTGCAGTTCATTCATCTCTACACAGGGACAAAGTTAAGGGCAAGCAGGACAGACAGACTCAATTTGCAGCTGGCATTTTGCTGAGCAAATTGAAAGGAAGCAAATCCACTCTTCCTTTGGGGGAAAGGGAAAAAAAGTGTACTAGGAGAGATTTTGATTTAGTAATTAGAGCTCTAAAGCAAGACACAGACATTCCAGGAAAAAGTAGAATGTGTAAGACAAGAAACAAGTCACTAACAGACTAGATTTCGGCTTTTAGCCTCTGTGGTTAAGAGTTTTCACCATTTATTCAGCCAGTAAGAGATGGAACTCTTTTAGAAACACTTCCATTTCAATTATTTTGCAGATAACTCTGTAGAGTAACTGCATACAGCTCTAACATTGGAGAATTAGTACAATCATAACAGATACATGGGTTATTTTATATAACTCCGAGTCAAAGCTCCCTCTCTGTATTTTTTTAAAGACTTTATTTATTTAAAAAAAAAAAGACTTTATTTATTCATTTGACAGACAGAGATCACAAGCAGGCAGAGAGGCAGACAGAGAGAGTAGGAAGCAGGCTCCCCTCTGAGCAGAGAGCCCGATGTGGGGCTCCACCTCAGGAACCCAGGATCATGACCTGACCTGAAAGCAGAGGCTTTAACCCACTGAGCCAGCCAGGCTCCACATGTATTTTATATAAAATACTGATACCAGGTTTCTGACTCCCAGAGTAAGAAAATCAGTTAGGCCTTAAAGAATTCTAACTAGGTGTGTTGGCTGTTACATTTGTATTGTTGTTTTATTCTTCATGTAACATTAATCTCACTTATTATGTTTTATTTTTATACATTGTTATATCTCTTCTCCTGAGTAGAAAATGTGGGAAGTATCTCAATAAATACTTTCAGTGTCTTTTACATATTTGGGTGAATAGAAGTGTCCAGAAAATACACCAGTTTTCTCTTAGCTTTGTGTATAGAACTTTTTTTTTTTTAAGATTTTATTCATTTACTTGACAGATAGCAATCACAAGTAGGCAGAAAGGCAGGCAGAGAGAGAGGGGGAAGCAGGCTCCCTGCCAAGCAGAGCCTGATGTGGGGCTTGATCCCAGGACTCTGGGATCACGACCTGAGCCGAAGGCAGAGGCTTTAACCTACTGAGCCACCCAGGCGCCCCTGTGTGTAGAACTTTTAAGAACATAGTCAACACAACACTATCACGCAACCTTCCAAAAGTGGTCTCTCCATCCCTGCTGTAGCTCACATCCTAATCATCCTGCACTTGGACTAGTCTAGAGATTTTTATCTGGTCTGAATGTATTGTGTCTATTTCACCCTCATATTTCCTTCAGTTCCAGCTTTTAAAAAAAAGTACCTCTATCAACTATATATAGAAATATAGCTATCTATTCTGCCATGTTATAGAAGGAAGAAGGAAGAACTTAAAAGTCAGGAGACTTGGTGTCTTTGCAGTCACCTTTGTTCTGAATTACTATCAATTCCTAAGAATTCACACCATTTTTCTTCAAATTTAATACCATTTAACTTCGAAGTTCCAGGGATAATTCGTAAATGCTGCAGCTGTAATTTGCCATGGACAACTTCCTCTATAAAACACACATACAAAATCCACTGCTTAGCTCCCTATGATTTTTTTTAAAGGAAAACTAAAATTTTTACATCGCCACAAAAAGAACAGATTTAGAATACTCAGTAACCATAAATATCAGAGATCAAAATTACACAGTTCACGAGAAAAGCAAACCCAGGCATATCCTAGCATTTAAAGTCCTCAGATGATACTAAAGAACTAATAATGTCTGCCTAAATTTCCAGAGCCATGCGTCTCTGTGTCCTATTCATTATGATTACACATTTTCTACTTTATTCTTAATCTTTCCTTGTCATCCTAGAAATCTACCACATCTTCTAAGCTATTGCTACTCATAGCTAGGCTATTATTACTTAAATGTGCCTCTTTCTTTCCTTTTAGTTTTCATGCATATTGACTTAGATATCTTTAATTTGGAAGAGGCCTTGAAGATTTCTTAGTCAAACACACATATAGGGGGGTCAGAGAGAGTAAGATCTTAAAGTCCAAAAGTCCAAGGTCTTAAAGCTAGTTGGATAAAACGGGAAATAGACCACTTCTTTACTGACCTTCTAGGCTATCCTATTCCCAGCTTAATGGACTTCATTCCTGGCATCTGTTTTTCCATTATTCCTGGGAAGAACTTTTCTATTACATAGTGGTTAAAGCCACAACCATTTTTTATTTTTAAAATCATGGAAATTGGTTGCATAAATCTCCAAATTTAAATTCTATCGATTGTTTCTTCTTCTTCTTCCTTGACATGAATATGTTTATGTCTGAATATAAATATGCTTTTAGATCCTGGCAAGAAAATTAGTTTAAAATTTCTTTTCAAAAAACATCACATTATCTTTTCTCACACTGAACCAAACTGTATTTTATTTCTCTTAACTCCTCTCCTCCAAATGTTCACCAACTTTGTTTCTTTAAATCATGCTATGTCTCACCCCCTACCAAACTACTTCACTATTGCAGTGATGAAATTCCATTTAATCCTTTAGACTCTATGACTACAATTACTTGAAAATGTGTTCAGATATTTTTGTCTCTTTTATCTTCATGATTACTTAGCAACTGTTAATATCAAAAGGGGGGACACAAAGATAGCATCTTTGTTGACAACCAACAAATGATAGGGCACTCATTAATTTGTACAATTTGGTTTTTTGGGGTTATAGTTTCATAAGTATTTATTAAAAATTTCTTTTATGCCTAGATGTGGTAGAGAATATAAAAAATAGCCCCTAATTTTAAGGAATGTATTAATTCCAAGAAGAGCCAACACTGCTTTAGAAGACAATGTAAGGTACTTTTTGAGATGACTATCATGTGACGATTTCTCTGATGAAAAAATAACTATGTTTAGTATAAAGGAAGATACAGATGTCAGGAAGAGTGTTACTCTGATGGAACTAGAGAAAGCTTCACATATCAGATGGACATTGAAATGAGAGATACGGTATTTTCAGACGGAAATAGAAGGTAAGATATTTAAGGGAAGGCAAAGGCATAAAGCAGGATATAAAATGTACTGGGTATGTTAGAATCACAGTTAAATCATTGGAAGTACTTGGTATCAAAAAGGGAAGAGGGAGGGAATCTGGTATTCAAAAGTGGTTGAAAGACACTTTATAGAAGACCCTGAGTGCCACAGAGAGAAATGTATAAGGAGGAAGTGGTAGGCTTATAATCTAGGGTTTCTCTTCAGAAAGACTGCGTTTTAACAATAGTGTAGACAGGATTACAGTCTGAAAAGAAAGAAATGAGGAAGGAAATGCTTGGGAGACTATTTCAATAGTCTGGTAGAGTGGTGGTAAAAAAAAGTCTACACAAGAAAATAAAGAAGCAACCAGAGGATAGAGGATATAGAACCTAAGAACTGATGGCAGTTTCAGAAGAAAGAATAAAAACAAAATTGCTATGCTGGAAATCTGGAAAAATGACACTGTCATTACAAAGTATGACTCAGTAAGAAGGAAGTGCTAGTTTCACTTATTTATTCAATACATATGTATTTGCTCATCCACTGTACAGCAGGGCCCTCTAATGGGTGCTGGGTGGGGAGAGATTGACAAGAGACACGAAATTCAACTTCACAGAACTCACATGCTATTAGGGGAAATGAATGCTAAACAAACAAGCCAATGTGTATATTCAACAACTTCATGAGTGGCAAGTACTGTGAGGAAGTTAAAGCAAATGATGACACAGAGGGATGGGGAGGGGAAAAAATGACCTCCAAAAAGGTGTTTTTGAGTGGATCCAAGAAGGAGTGGAGTTCTAAGAGAAGAACATTTTGAGAGAGTGGGAGTCTAGAGCACATAAGGACAGCAAGAAGTGAAACTAATACTTCCTCCTTCGTTACTTACACTTTTAAGTAGCACTTTCATTTTTCCAGATTTCCAAGCCAGACAGAAGGAGTGCCAGAGGGGAAATGGGAAAATGAGGGCTGATAAGTAGATGAGTTCCAGACCAAGTAAGAATTTAGATTTATTCCAAGTCGATGGGAAGAATATCGAAGGGGCTCAAGCATGAGAGTTAAACATCTACTAACTTTTTAAAATACTACTCTCTTGCTCTACATAATACAGAATGAATTAGAAGTCGAATCAGGAAGAACTGAGAAGTTGATGTAGTGCATCAGACAAGCATAGTTGCTTGAATTAGTGTAGGAGCAGACAAGATAGCGAGAAGTGGTTTTATTTAAATAATGTTTGCAAGAAGAGTTAACAGGACTCCTAGATGGAGGGAAGTGGCAGAAAGACATCAGTAACAGCTTCCGAGATCTTGGAGTGTGTAAGTAGCTGGATAATGATATGGCTGATAAGGCCTGGGAAGCAACAGATCTGGAGAACTGGATGGGGTAGGATGCTCAAGAAACAAGGGTTTGGTTTTAGATTTCTAAAATTTTGGATATTAATTTGAAATCCGAAGTGGAGCTGGTCTAACTGTTAAAGGGAATGCTGGTTAATTCACTTTTTTCTTTGTCATCTGCTGGTTAATTCACTTTTTTCTTTGTCATCTGTGTTAATATAATAATTAAAGAATGCATGCAATGCATTCCATGTAAGTAAGCTATAAAGCACAATAAAACAGAGAATACCCTGTGATGTCACAAATCAAGAAATAGATCTCTATTTAGGTGCTCCCCAACCGCATTCATCTTCTTCCTTTTCAGAGTTAAACATAAACCTGAATCTTGTGTTTCTTCACTGGCTTTCCTGCACTTTACAAGCCAGCATTCTTATTACATATGTATGCATCTATAAATCCACATTATTTTCTTTTGCTAAATTGTAAGCATTTGAAATAAAACAGTACTATATATAGTTTTCTGGGACTTGCTTTACATTTTTAACAAACAATTGGTGTTACTTTACACTTCCATAAACACTTGGGTATTAGACTTAAAGGATTTTTTTCCCCTAAATTAGTGTTATATGACAAAAATCTCATGGATTTCTGTTTATTACTCATACAATAAATGTATTAAAATTATAAATCAGAGTTAACAGACATGGAAGCTGGAATAAGAGGATCTAACATGAATTTAATTAGAATGACAGAAGAAAGGACAGAGAGGGCTATGACAAGAAGCAATAGTCAGAGACTGAAGCTGGTAACTCTCCCAAATTTAATGCTGGATTTAAATCCATAAATATAAGAACTAAAAATAAATGTAAAATGAATAAATTATCGATATAAAAACACAACTAGTGAAATTGCTGGTAATAAAGACAAGGAGGATGACAAGCAGATTGGCAGTCATTTTTAAAACAGCAAGGAAAGCCAAGAGCCAGGGATATATCCTCAAAATATGGATCGAAATAACCAGAATAGGTGTCAACCTAAGAAATATGGATGCAAAAAAAAAAAAAAGAAAGAAAGAAAGAAATATGGATGCAGTTGAACAATTTTAAAGATCAAGGACAAAATAGAGAAAATGGAATCAAAAGGTCTCACCTTTTAGACTTTCACTAAATGAACCTCTAAAAGATATACTTTAGGAAAAATGAAAATAATCCCAGACGTGATGTCTGAGGCACATTTAGAAGAAGGGAAAATTGCAAACTCATGTGCAAATTTTAATGTTGTCTATATAATGTAAGAAAAATAATACTGACTGAATTCCTGCTTTAAAAAAAAAAACTACATAAAATAGGAATAAAGTATACTCAAAAATAGCAGAAAAGAGGAAGGGGCCATCAGACAAAGTTTTTAAAGTTCCCTGTGTATTTAGGATCAAGGTGAAGATATCGATCAACGTTAGACTTTGTTAAGATCAAGTTCAAGGACAACCACCAACCAAACAGAAATAGATTAGAAAGTCTCCAAAAATTTTGGTGCCTTTGGTGGTAAGAAAAATTCAATGAGAAAAATCTCAATCCATCTGAAAGTAGACAAGAAAGGAAAGCAAACAGAGCATATAACTGGACAAAAACTGTACAAAATAAGATGGTAGAAATAAGTACAGTGAAAAGAAATGATTAGGTTGCACATTTTTAAAAAAGTGTTCTTGGGATGCCTGGCTGGCTCAGTTGGTAGAGCCTATGACTCATGATCTCAGGGTTATGAGTTTGAGCCCCTATTGGGTATAGAGACGACTTACGAATAAAATCTTTTAAAAAAGGTTCTTTATGTAAAAGAAACCCAAAGCAAAGTAAAATATGAGAAAATATTTAAGATGTAAATAAAAGCTAGAGTAAAAATATATATGGTGTGTATATTAATTTAAAAGTCGGTAAGATTCAATTTACTATGGTTTACCAAAAGCAACCAAAGTAGAAATTGACAAACTTATTGTTATTTTGTTATTTTACAGAGTTCAAAGAGCTTTCTAATTTATAATACAGTCAGGTAAGAAGTAAAAAAGACTCTGGAGGTTTTGAAAAACAGAATTAACAAGATTGATTTGTGGACAGGTAGAGAATTTGGTGCCTTATAGAAAACTCATATTCATCTTCATTAATATGGGATAGTTTGAACAATGATTCATTAGACCTGAAAGACATTTTTTTTTATCACTTTCAATTAAAGAATATTAAGATACTGTTATCTCACTGTGTCTTGATATTTACTTTCTCTGGACATCTGTAGTAAACATACGCTTAAAAACTATTTTGCACCATAGGATTTCAAACACCAAATCTCTGCATATAACAGTGTATTTTAATATATTCTTTTCTGGAGAAATGAGAAAATATTTTACCTTGAATTAAAGTGATATTTTTCAATGTCTGAGAGTGTTCCCAATCTTTCAGTCTGAGATCATTAGTGATGTTATTCAGTACTTTAACTTCTCCTTTTATTTCCTCTTCCAAATTCACTTGTTTTTCTTTCATAGACATAATTTCTGCTGATGCATTATACACACGCTCTTCTAATCTACTCATGTCCTGTGAAATATAAGCAAGTGTCCACAAATCTGTAAGGTTAAGAAGCCCTGAAAGCCAGGTACTTTTTTCTTTTAAATTATCACAGAACATTATGGAATAAGAATATGGAAATTAGAGAACTATCTTAAAGTACTGATTTTTGGTTTTGGAGCATGTTCTCTTTGAACTGAATGGCTGAATTATTGCACCTTCTGTCCCCATAAAATCAGTTGAATATACCCAAGGTACTCTTTGGTTCCCAAACATATAGATGTCAAAATGCTAAAAATGACACAAAAATCTTGTATAATTTTTAATTTAGCAGAAGTGAAATTTCTTTGCACTGTACTTAGAATAGCTACATATTCCAATTCTGTGAATTTGGTAGAATTTGTATATTAAAATGTTTTATAGCAATAATAAACTTTAACATCATAATTCTCATAGTTTTTCACATTTAGTAAAATCTCAACTAGAATTTTAACAATCTCTTACTTCCAATTTTTTTTTTAGATTTTATATATTTATTTGAGAGAGAGAGAGAGCACAAGCAGGGGAAGAGGCTGAGGCACAGGGAGAAGCAGACTCCCCACTGAGCAGGGAGCCTGATGGGGGGGCCAATCCCAGGACCCTGGGATTATGACCTGAGCTGAAGGCAGATGCTTAACTCACTGAACCGCCCAGGTGTCCCTCTTACTTTTAATTTTTATTATATCTGTGAGGTTTCATTCCTATTTTATATTTTCAAATACATATATATTTTGTGTATATTTATATACATACATACATACATAGATTGTGAATAGGAGAGATCATATCGCGTTCTAGAACATGCTTTCATTTGTCACTTAATAATATACTAAGGATACTTACCTCTGAAAGTATTTAGAGACTGTCTTATTTTCAATAATTTAGTAGAATTATATTAATGTATTTTTGCATAATTTAAGATTGCTAGAGATCAAGTTTTGAGCTGCGTATTTTTTATTTTTACATCTTTAAGCAACGCTGCAATGAACAACATTTTATATATGTATATACTTACATACTTGTACAAGTGCTTCCATAGGACAGCTTCTGGGAAGTAGAGCCGATCAGAGGAACTAAATGTTAAACTCTCTGTTCAGTACTGCCGTGGTGGCCCCAAATATATGTCACTATTTTTTCAATCTTACTAATCACGTAACATTGCCTACTTTTGCACCCAAATGCCGGGTACCTTCAACATCCTTCAGTTTGCAGAGTTAAGAGTAAATACATAATGAATCATTCTACTTACTCTGCTTTTCAAATTAGGATGAGGTTATGTACAGAGTCCTAATAAAGCTTTCAACAATGTTTGTCTTTATTTTCCTTTCAAGATTTTGCCTTGGTTTTCCTTTGGGTGTTGGGCTGTTTCTGATGTAGCAAACCTTCTCATCCATTCTGGTGACATTTTCTGTCTCTTTATTCTACTTTTATCGCATCCTCTGTCTTCGTGGTATGCTCTATACTTTTTCTAAGGACATCTCTGCTTACCTGCTGATGTGTTCTCATTGCCCCCTGGCACAGAGAAATAAGCAAGGGGTATATTGCTCCCTAAACCAGGTACAAAGAGAAAATTACACTTGCCTTGACTGGACTAGACAAGCTGAAGTGTGGGGTGGGAGGGTCAAGGCAGTCAAGGGTGCAAAGCCTTTGAAAGGAAATGAAAGATAACCTAGATTGGTCTCTTTGGTGGCCCTACACTGAAGTATAGAAGCTTATCGGTTTTCACTGCTCTAACTATGCCCCCCCCCTCCCCCAACAAACCCTATTCTTTGTCTCTACTCTCTTTCTCTTCCTTTCCTGACTATTTGGCATTTCCCATATCATATGGTGTAAGTCATGATCATGGAAAGTGGGCATGCAGTCAATAATTCTGTGATAATGTATGGGCATGGGTGGGGACTACACATTTTGTGGTATTGAGTAATGTATAGAACTGTCAAGTCACTACTGTATACCTGAAACTCATGTAACATTTAAAATAAATACAATTTTGAGATGCCCAAGGGGCTCAGTGGGTTAAGCATCTGCCTTCAGCTCAGGTCCAGTCCCGCATCGGGGCTCCTGGCTCAGCAGGGAGCCTGTTTCTCCCTCTGCCTGCCATTCCCCTCTCTTGTGCCCTACCACACAAGAGAGGGGATTTATTTATAAATAATTTAAATTATAATTATTTATAAATTTATTTATTTATAAATAAATAAAACCTTTAATAAAAATAATTACAATTTGGAAAAACACTTTTAAAGCTTGGATGTGAGCATGGATGCTTGGAAAGCAGAGCAACATGAAAAATACGCTCACTTCACTTGGGGGGCTCCAGATAGTCACAGAGCAGAGGGCAGGGGGCTGGCAGTTGATTTTGCTACCAAAAAACCAGGACTTGCCCATGTTTTTCATACATAAAGCTGAAGCTGCCTTTTTGTTCCCTTTTTTGAAAGCTGCCTATGGTGTTCGTATTAGCCAGATTTCACTTGAAATCATTTTTACTGGGAAGAGGGAAAGTGCATTTTATTATTTTTTTAAAAGCCTATTCAGCACGCATATACACCTTCCATACTGTACCATCAGTGGCCCCGCTGGAAACTGGCATTTAATTTTGCATTCTTACAGTTCTTTCTATCAACAATGGACATGATGAATTCCCACCTCTCTCTTTTCTTTTGCGCTAGCGTACTTTTTTCCCTCAAGCTGACGTTTGTTCTTGATGAGCATCATGCTGGTATCACTCATAAGTCTTTCCTTCAAGCAGCACTTACTGATTCAGGCATTCATTTAATTTACTTATTCCTGCATTGGGCTAAAGATTCGAAGATGAATACAATTGTTTAAGCAGTGGGGATGAGAGTCTGAAATTGTTTTCAATGAACACATGTGTGCACACATACACACATCCATATATATACACTAGCCCTGACCCAGTTTCTAAATCTCTACAAGTGATTACTGCTTGAGGCGGGGGCGGGGGATAGCTTTGGAAGTCCCTCCATTCCCTCTACCTTCATTTCTTTTCTTTCTTTCTTTTTTCAGTTGCACAAATTGATTTGTCATAAGATTCTACCTTCATTTCTAATGCCAAGACCCCCTCAAAAAATAAGTGTGATCTATCTGAACTCAAAGAGTTCACTGATCACTACATTTTGATTGTTACCAGTAATTATCACTTCAAATACATTCAAGATTTCTACTCTCTTCCAGTCTCCAATTTGGTTTCAACTCTTGATGTGAGTTCATAGAAATCCTATAGTCTCTACTGAAATCTGGGACATTAGCAATACCAAATACTATCTTGTCTGTCCATGTGGTCCATCTTCTTTCTCTTCGCCCTGTTTCACTGCTCTTCTGCTTTTACATAAGGTAATATTTCTTCTCCTGTCCTCTTTCCCTCCAGCTTAATCAGTTATGACTCTCATAACTGAAATTTTATTTGTCTCCCATATTCTTCTGTCCTGTAGACAGTTAACTACCTTGTGACTCTCTCTACCCTTCCATAGCCTAAGTCCTTGATACTTTTTTAAGATTTTATTTACTTACTTACTTAATTAATTTATTTGAAAGAGAGAGAGAGTGTGAGCACAAGCAGGGGAAGGGGCAGGCAGAAGGAGGGGGAGGAGGCTTCCCACTGAGCAGGGAGCCCAAAGTGGGGCTCAATCCAAGGACCCCAGGATCATGATCTGAGCCAAAGGCAGACGCCCAACTGACTGAGCCACCCAGCTGCCCCAGAGTCCTTGATATTTCAACAGTAACTGATATACTTAGATGCTTATTAACAGTGTGAGAAACACAGTCAGATTTTGGAAGAGGTGACATGGACTATCAAGGCTGGGGTTAGCCATGCCATTGTCTTCTGACGTCTTAAAACCAGGATCACATGAAATTCAAAAGTCCTGAGTGATGGTACTTTGTAAAGAAAGATGTAAACTATTCCTTTTGTAACCGGTTTTGTCTGTTCCCTAGTCCATAATTTAGTTGGTTTTTCATCTGATGTTATGACTTTAGAGGTTTGCTGTTCCTCGGTAAGTGACAGCCATTTTTAAGAAACCACTACTTTTAATACTGTCTCTATACAGAAAACAACTTCATTAATCAAAAATGGGTCTATTCAAATAAAATCTTCTACCAAGATGCCAACGTTGTTTAGCTAATGGTGGAAACTTTATAGGCTTCACATTAATTACAATCTTAGCTCTTAGATATTTGATAATACAAAGATTACTTTTTCAGAACAGTAGTTCAATTTTAGTCATATGCTTATTTTTCATGGAATGGAACAATTATAATTATTTAGCAACCAAAAAACCCCACAATTTTGAAATAAGGGGCTTGCTTTTTAGTTTCTTTCTCATCAATACAAAGCAATTTGGTAGGCTGGCCACAGGACAGTCTATAACAGAGGTGAGAAAATTATGATCTGTGGGCTGAAGTTTGTTTTTGTAAACAAAGATTTACTGGATCCCAGCTCCCCTCCTGTGTCTACATACTGTCTCTGGCTGCTTGTGTACTACAATAGCACAGCTGAATAGTCACAGGGGAGACCTTACAGTCCCCAAAGACTAAACTTCCACATCTGGCCCTTTACAGTGAAAGTTTTGCTGACAAGCTGGTCTAAACATGGCTTACTCTCTTATCTTGTATATTTGGCCCTATGATAAAAATTAAATGTTGCCAAGTATTATTCAAAATTTAACTCTTTATTTATAGTTATCTTTACACACACACAAAAAAATAACACTTATGTCTACTTCTTGGGAATGACAAACTATTTACAAATGTAGAGTATGTGCTATTCATGTAAATGAGGTTTCCATTTCTTTAATGATGAAGAAATTTAGGTCTAAGATAATCTAAAAATTATAATTGGCTTAGACAGTCTCAAGTACAAGATTTACAGAATTAAAATAGCTTAAGAGAGTCTATATCCAATGTAAAAATAGCCCTCATTTTGTTGGGAACCTGGAGAAGACAGTAGGTAAATTCACGTACAACCTTCTGGTAAGATTGCCAGAGAAATCAGGGTAAGTCAGATGATGTTGAAATGGGGTTTGCAAATTTTGTTTGCTTGAAATATCTAAGGAGATAGGATCTAGATGGATTCAATCCCAGCATGTGACGTTCTAATAAAAAAGCTCTTACCTCTTGCTGTTTAAGTGTACTGTCTTGGACTTTGCCATTCAGTGTTTCAATATTGAGCTGCAAATCAAGCAATGTGGTATTCAGACTTATTAATGACTTGGAGATTTCATCTATCACGTTTCCGTGTCTCTGAACTGAGGAAACCAAGGTACTCAGCTGGAGAAGAACTTCATTAAATCTCTGATCAGTCACCAGACTAAAATTTTGGAAACGTTCTGAATCTATGAGATTGGCTTCTGTATCTGAAATATATTGGATTCTGTTCTCCATGTTGTTAATTTGTTCCATAACAGCTTCTCGAAATCTCATCTCATCTTCACTGTTATTTCCTTTTCCTGTGAGACTTTGAGATATTTCGTTTGCATTCATTGGGCCAACTGTGCAATTCTGCATTTCCCTCTTCAGGAGCTGTGCTGTATATTTAAGTGAAAATAAACAGAGTCATGGCCTGTATCCTCTAATGCATACACCACTCCATTCTGTATTATTCCATTCCATTCTAACATTTTGAATGCTATCCTAAACTGGGTATTTACTTTAAATATACAATGTGTGAACCACACTACACATATTGTTGAAAGGAAGACAGCCAGCCTCCTTGTCCTACTTTACATCAGAATTTATTCCAGGATCAAGTCATTCTTTCTGAATTGCTGCTTATATGCATCTTCTGGGCCGCTGCATTTGGCTCTGACAGTGAGATTATGAAGTGCATTGTATCCTACTCCTCAGGTCTGTTTGGATAAAATGAGATAATGCTTAACACAGTATCTGAAGCAAGCATGTTGAATACATTAGCTGTTATGAAGATAAATGATGTGACAGAAACAATACGTAGTAAAAATCGAAGTATTAGTGTTATCCACTGTATGAATAAACTGTTGGCTCATCTTCCTCATCCAGTCACTTAAGTTGGCAGAGAATTGTCATTTTCAGTTTATGTGGGACTATTTATTATTGGTGGGACAAGAAATTGAGCAAATAATTTTCTCACTTTAAAAAATACTATTTTTATAAGATTCCTCCTTACCTATTATAAAATACATATTCATAACAGAAAACTTTTAAAAGATAGGTAATAAAGAAAAATAACTTACTCATAATCTCACCATCCTGAGTTAAATGCTAATATTTCGATGTATGTATATAAAATCTGTCTCTTTTTTCACTAGCATATTATTATTACAAAAATAATTTTAATACCTACATTGTATTATCTGTATGGATCTACCAAATTTAACAAAACTCCTACACTTAATTTGCTCTATTTTTACTAATATAGCCAATGCTTTGAGAAAAAAATCTTTTAAGTAATTATTTCCTAAACAAACAAACAAAAATCTATTAAATTGTATTTGGGGGATATACAGAGTTGCCAATATATATGTCCAAATGAGCACACGTTCTCTAAACAAGGTAAATAGAGAACGTTTAGCCTTCTAGAAAAGATCTAGAGTGGTATGTCTGGAGTTACGAATCATGAAAAGCATAAGCTCTGCAGATAAAAATAATACATAATTACATGCAACAAAAAAATGTTAAGTACCATTTTATCACTAAACAGTGATAGTTAAGATTGTTTTTCCTATTTCCCTCTATTTCTATCTATATTATTATTTTATCTACATATAGTTTTTTATTCATTTATTTTGAATGCATAAGATTTTTCACATTGACCATTATCGAGCAATAAAAAGAGTAACTATATATGCTTTAAAAATATATCTACATAAACAGCTATACCTGATACATCAGTTTTCTTAATAAAAAGGATATGGCAATAGTATCAGCCTTATGGATTTTTGAGAATTAAGTGAAATAACACATAAAAGATAATTAGTTCCACCCCAAGCTCAAGATTACCTATTATATAAATGAGAGGCTGGTATTTACTCAGGAATAAACTGCCTGATGCTATTTTTTTTTATTACTGTATAATGTATTTTTTGTTTCAGGGGTACAGGTCTGTGATTCATCATCTTACACAACACCCAGCCCTCACCACAACACACACCCTCCCCAGTGTCCATCACCCCGCCACCCCATCCCACCCATCCTCTCCTCCAGCAACCCTCAGTTTGTTTCCTAAGATTAAAAGCATCTTATGGTTTATCTCCGTCTCTGGTTTCGTCTTGTTTCATTTTTCCCTCCCTTCCCTTGTGATCCTCTGTCTTATTTCTCAAATTCCTCATATCAGTGAGATCGTATGATAATTGTCTTTCTCTGATTGACTTATTTTGCTTAGCATAATGCCCTCTAGTTGCATCCACATCATTGCAAATGGCAAGATTTGGGGTTTTTTGATGGCTGCATAGTATTCCATATATATATATACATATATATATATATATACACATATATATATATATGTATATATATATATATATATAAAACATCTTTTTTATCCATTCATCTGTTGATGGGAATTTAGGCTCTTTCCATAGTTTGGCTATTGTGGACATTACTGCTATAAACACTGGGGTGCACGTGCCCCTTTGGATCATTACGTTTGTATCTTTAGGGTAAATACCCAGTAGCGCGATTGCTGGGTCATAGGGTGGCTCTATTTTCAACTTTTTGAAGAACCTCCATACTGTTTTCCAGAGTGACTGCACCAGACAAGTTGCCTAACTCCATTCCTCAATTACTAGCTAGGGTACTCTGGGAAAGTTCGCTTCTTAAGTTCCTCAAAGATGGAAAAGTAGTAACTGTTTCCAACAGTGGTTTTGAGGATGCATGAGGTAAGGCATATAAATCTCATAGCACACACCTGGCCCTTAGGACAATTATGTTCAAACTAAAGTGCTTTCTCCATGAAAGATATCTTAGATCAGTTACGGTCTTCACCATCTTTACTTAAAGAAGCTGGTTGATGATGGTTGCTATTATAGTTATTATTATATTAGGAAGAAGTACGAAATGATATATGCAATTAAATCCCAATTTTATTTATTTATTTATTTATTTTTAAAGATTTATTTATTTAGTATTTGACAGACAGAGATCACAAGTAGACAGAGAGGCAGGCAGAGAGAGAGGAAGGGAAGCAAGCTCCCGGTTGAGCAGAGAGCCCGTTGTGGGGCTCGATCCCAGGACCCTGGGATTATGACCTGAGCTGAAGGCAGAGGCTTTAATCCACTGAGCCACCTAGGTGCCCCTAAATCCCAATTTTAAAAAGCCAAATTATATCATGTTTTCCTAGTGAGATTCTTTAAAATTAGCTTATTGGAGTAAAATGTTTGACAACATTTTTATATGATCCAGAGTGTGTAGTGTCTTACACTTCTTAATTTATTAAGGAAGTAGACAAAAACACATTTTAGTTAGATCTCATCACATTTATTATCTTCAGTGTGGGGAGCAAGTTCTGGACTTAGAACCTCATTCAGGCACTTAATTCTATGATTTATTTATTAAGCACCTACCACGTATAGAGCACTGCTTGAGGAATTCTGGGGATGTAAAACTGGGAATGGATTTTGACTCTAATAGGAACCCAAACTAACAATTTTTACAAAACTATTTCAAAGATGTCCCTTAAAAATGTTCCTTTCATGATGATTATTGCCTTTTCTAAGTAGCAGTTAAAAAATCCAGGTTCTAGGGGCACCTGGGTGGCTCAGTGGGTTAAGCCTCTGCCTTCAGCTCAGGTCATAATCTCAGGGTTCTGGGATTGAGCCCCACATTGGGCTCTCTGCTCAGCAGGGAGCCTGCTTCCTCCTCGCTCTCTGCCTGCCTCTCTACCTACTTGTGATCTCTATCTGTCAAATAAATAAATAAAATCTTTAAAAAAAAAATCCAGGTTCTAAAGTGGAACGGCCTGGTTTAGCAACTCTTGTTCTTTCCTTTTTAATCTGTGATCTCAGGCAAATTATTCTGTCAGTGCTTCTACTTACTATATGATAGATACTAACAGTCAGTGTTCAAATAATTAAATGAGCGAATATATGTAAAGTGTTTATACTGTTTACTGGCATATGATAAGCATTTGATAGCTTTTAGCTTTTTTGTTACTAATATTTTAGATTCAAATTCTGTGACTTATGTTTCTGTATGCACAATATTTGAAAATATTGATGGGAAACTAATACTGTTTAATAAAAAAAAACTGGGGGGAGGTTGGGCGTTGCGATGACCACTGTAGTTTCTGCACATTATTTTACTAAGCATAGTGATCTAATTGCTCAAACCATGTAATTTTTCTTTCTCTGGAAATGATTTCTATTTCACATGGATAAAGCAAATCTTTTTCACAGTATGGAAAGGGAAGACTTGAAATGACAAAATATCACGTTGACCAAAGGTTTCTATCTGACATGGACCTCAACATAAAGTTGACAAATAGACTATGTTTTTGCTTACAGATTTACAAACACAACAGTGCTTGTTTTCCCAAATCCTATATAAAAACTAATCCTAACTTTTCAAAAAACTGTTTAACTCTGTATCATAAATCTAGGTAAAGAATGAGAGACTTCAGACCTTCAAATGTTCATTTCTTTCATTAAGATGGCATTTTGTGACTTTTCTATTTCACATTTGAAGGAGACAAACTTTTATGGCTTGCGCAAACCCCCAGGGAGAAGAGTGGTATTTGATTTCACAGATCTACATTTACTCCTTCATGTTGCTAATATCTTCTCCTGCCAAAAATTTGTATTATTTTGATCTAAAGAATCTTCAGTATTTCAGCAACAATTACATATGCATTAATCTTAGATTGTATTTTATTGCCAGAGACGTTATGTTGTAGTACGATAGGGATCTAGGAGTTTCATTAAGAAATGATAGCGTATGGAGCAGCCTTCATCATTAAGAAGTATCTTTCATCATATAAGACACTTTAAATTTAAATAGAGTCTTTGTGCACAAAATTTTATTTCATCTATCAATTCATATTTGCCAAAACAGAGTAATTTCTATCTTTTAGAGATACAGTTTGTCTTTATTTATAATTTTTTATATCAAATAGAGATATGTATTGCATTTATTTTTTTTTGGTTTTGGAAAATATTCTGATTCGTAACTTAATTAAAGTTGAAAACGGATTGTCAATTGTTTATTCAAGTGTGACAGAAACAGTGAGATCTATTCCAAGTTGTGGTGAATTTGAGTGCTAATGTGAACGTATAAGATTTGAACATTTTTAACTTCTTGTCAGTCTTAGTAGGTGGCTGCTATAGTTTTAGGGAACCAAATACTTTCTTTCTCTTTCTTTCATTCTCTCATTCTTTTTTCTAACAAAACTACTTTGGAGCAGTCATTTCAACCCAAAATGAATGTGGAAACTTGGTAGTATTTTCTAATAGCCCCCAA
Organism: Lontra canadensis; assembly: GCF_010015895.1. Taxonomy (NCBI): domain Eukaryota; kingdom Metazoa; phylum Chordata; class Mammalia; order Carnivora; family Mustelidae; genus Lontra; species Lontra canadensis. The sequence goes on from NW_022631133.1 coordinate 3,430,323, forward strand.
ATTTTGAACTTGCTTAAAACCCTAAATTCTTTCCAGATTTCACTGGCCCATTCTGCCCATGACTGTTAGATAGACGTTCCAACTCCCTGGCGTTCACTCTGTAGGCCCTGGTTTCTATAAAAGCAATGGAACTTACCTAGATTCTTAGTAGCTTATACCTAATGATCCCAAGCAATGAAGTGTCTTTCAACTGAGCATTTAAAATCAACATAAGCATATACATAAGCAGCATATAGATAATCTCAATTCATCAGGAAGTCAGCTGTGTAACAACAGTCCTTTTCCACAGATGGCTATGGTTGGTTTGCTTGGTTGGTCAGTTTCATTTGTTGTGGTTGGTTTTTGTTTTTATTTATTTTTTAATTTATTTTTAATTTAATCTATTTATTTTTTAATTTTTATTTTTAATGGCCAAAACGGGAATTAATTTTTACCTGTGGAAACATTTTTTTGGCTAATATTATGGAAACTGTTTTGGGGTGTGTGTGTGTGTGTGTGTGTGTGTGTGTGTTTAATTGGCCAATCCCATTTTTTTCTAAAAATTCAATTACATCGGGAGAGAGCAGACCACAGACATTAAGGAATCAAGACTCATGGTGGGGGGCACCTGGGTGGCTCAGTGGTTAAGCCTCTGCCTTCGGCTCGGGTCATGATCTCAGGGTCCTGGGATCGAGTCCCGCATCGGGGTCTCTGCTCTGCGGGGAGCCTGCTTCCTCCTCTCTCTCTCTCTCTGCCTGCCTCTCTGCCCTCTTGTGATCTCTCTCTGTCAAATAAAATCTTTAGAAAAAAAGAAAAAAAAAGACTCATGGTGGCAACTGCAGCTCTACCACTGAGCAGTCTTAGTTTCTTTTTGTGGATAATGAGAATACATGTATGTCTGCTTGAGGGTAATTGTAAAGGAATCTTAAGATAATCTGTGGAATATTTATAAGGCCAGTGTCTGGACACAGCAAATGCCCAAAAGTGACAGCTACTGTCAGAGCTGTTGTAGTTTTATTATCATTTCTTAGCAAATTCTGGCTCTGTCTTCAAATATTGCTTTAGGTCTCCTTATAACAGAGGAGGTTTGGCCTCGTGTTTAGGGTTAGGCTGACTCGTATGTTCATAAAAATGTATCCTACTCCCTGCTTGGGAGAGCCTACATCCAGACATTTTGCCCGTCAGAAACAGGAGAGCCACAAGGCACATAAATTCAAATGCCAATCAAATCCATCAAAAAGGCAAAATATATTTACAGATCTGACTGCGTTATATGCAAGCCGCCCACCGCTGTGGAAACCCTCAAATTCATCCCTACCTCAGGTTAGCCTTGCCAAAGAAGTAGTGCCTTTAAAGTGTTCTGGTTTTTTTAGGTTGAGGGGATGCCATCAGGCTATTTTTAGAAACGTTAACTATTAGCCTAAGATATTCTTGAAATACAGGCCATTATTGCACAAGATCTCCTCTCCGTGAGGACTTGCAGGAATATTTCTTTCTCCTCTCAGTGCCAGGAGCAGAAGAGCTTTTTTTTTTCCCCCAAACAACTGGCTTGTTTTCTTGTTGCTGTCTTGCTTTGTTTTAGGCATTGCATGTAAGTGGTCCTGCTCATATCTTCACATTGGCAGCTGGAATACTTATCATAAAATTCATCACCCATCACGAGAAGTACATAGGACTCCAGGAGATAACATATTTTTTGGAACTGTCTAATCCATTCCATCGCACCTCTACACAGCTGTATTTGTATCTCAATCTTCTATTCTCTATTCTATATTTTTTTTTACCTATTAACTCTAAAGAACCTATTTTTTTTTAACTTATGAATTTGAGAAACACCTTACGATAAGGATGTTTTCCTAGTGAATCTCCCCTGTACAAAAGACCGAATGCTTCTTTTTGATTCTACAACAACGAATTCACAGGATGAGTTGCTGAGTTTCAAAACTCTAGAATACTGTACCTGCCATTATTCCGATGATGGGTACGAGCACTACAAACACAAGAAGATAAAGGGCAATCAGTGCAGCTTTGAGGGACTTCAGTTTCTCTTGAAGGGTAGGGCCATTTTTAGGATCTGAAAAAACGAAAGCCCAACCTGCTGTTAGAAAACTTACTCTTCTTACTTAATTAACATTTTGGTAATCTCCAATTCTATCATTACTACCAAGCCTATTAGAATAAAAGGGGAACAAAAAAATGTGCCCCCGTTTATTCAGTAGGAAGCAAAAGGAACAATCACAAGAAAAGCCAATACAGGGATGACTACGAACATCTGATTTACTTTCCATTAACTAAACATCCATGACAAAGTTATTGTCCTCTACAACTTGTACTTGTCTCATTTGAGGGCATTCGTTAGTTGACAAATTTTAGTATTTTCTGATATTTTTATATTGATACCAATATATTCAAATATAAATTTTATTCTGTTTCATGTGGGAATATATTCTGAGTAAAAACCACGTTCCTCAAGTAACTCTATAATTATGATTTTTTTTCAGAGTTTAAATCAGATAAAAGAGACATCTGTTTTCAATAATTATGCAAATTTTCTTTTCTAATTTCATCTCAATAATTCTGTATTTGGATACCTCTTATGATTTGAATGCATTAAAAAATGAGAGAAAACTATTCACATTTTGACTAAGCTTCAGAATGGATCAATGAAACCCATCCTCTGAGTATTTCAGAAAATATTAATATTTTTATTTTATCCACTTACTTGGAACAGTGATTCACATAATGGGATACTAATTGTGGAAAAGTTAACTCAATGTGGAGGGGAATCTTAGTAGAGGACGAAGACATTTTCTCTGACTAGGTGAATAAAACATCCATTAAAAATTACTTTCCTATGGCCATTGCTTTCATTGCAGAATAAAAAAGGATTTTGTTTTCAGGTTTTAAGTTCCCACATTAAAAATAAAAGTTTGGATATTATTGAATAATGTTCTATGAGGCATTGAAAGGGAAAGGAGAGAAAATTCAGTAAAAATAAGACCAAAAAAAAAGAGAAAGAACCAAAAATATAAAAAGAACCACCCACAAAGCAAGCAAGATGGGCTACCCTTTGCCAGGCTGAATGAGCCTGAAACTCATTGGTGATCTCCCTTATCTTTAATTTATAATCAAATCCTCTGCATTCTGCCTTTTAAGTAGCTCTTCAAAGTTCCTGCGGCTTTTTCTCTGTCCCCAATGCTTCTGGACTCCCTCCTCAATCTCTCAACATCTCTACCTTACACAGCTTTTACTAGGGTCTTAATCCCTTTTGTCTCATCATGCCACCTTCTCCCACCCATCGATTGTGTAGTGCGTAATACCTGTCATTCCTTGGGGTTATGGACAGTATCTCAGCTTTGTCTGTGTAGGAACACATCCTTCTTATCCCTTGCATATGCTGCTTCCTCCGACTGAAATTGCTATGAGTCCTCTTTCACCCACCCTCCTCTTTCGGTGGAATCTATTCAGCCTTTAAAGCTTGGCAGAACTGAATGCAACTCTGTCTTGTCGCCTTAATAGAACCTGTCTACATATAACCGACTACTGATTCTTTTGAGCTCTTGTGACCGTGCAAACCTCTGTTTCAGCACTGCTGAAAAGACAGCATTGATGTCTTAACTCCAACTGCCTGTGAATGTGACCTTATTTGGAAACGGGGTCTCTGCAGGTATTATCAAGTGAAAATGAGGTCATACTGGATTCACGTGGGCCCTTGTCCCACGATGGAGTTCTTACAAGAATAGAGTAGAGTGCACATAAGCACAGGAAGAAGACCCTGTGAAGACGGAAGCAGAGACAGGAGTGATGCAGTTACAAGCCAAGGAAAAATACGAATTGGCAGGAGCAACTAGGAGCTGGGGAGAGGCCAGCAAGAGCCTTGAAAGGGAGCACGGGCTTGCTGACACTTTGACTTCAGATTTCTGGCCTTCAGAGCTGTGAGAGAACAAATGTTGTTGGAAGCCACCCAATTTCTGGTGATGTGTGACAGCAGCTCTAGGAGACTAATTCAAGTACATACCACCCATGATTTTCAAATATTAATTAACGGTGTTAGGGGTATAGTTATTTCCGGAACCTCATCCCGTGGTTGAGAGGTCAGAGGACTCCCTCAACACTGTGGACCAATTTAACCTATAACAAAGCTTCCTCTGTCCAACCTAAGCTGATTTTCTATTCTATCTCAAAAGAGGAAAAGACCTACTCATCCACTAAGTCTTAACATTCATACACAGGTAAGGTAAGTCCCACGACTGTAATTTTACATTGTGTCACTGACTGTAAGGACACTCTTCACAGGCACCCCACTCATACTTACACAGAGGGAGCAAGGCTGTCATGGAGTGGGCATCAAACTTCACAGATTCTGAGCGGTTATCAGTGTCATCCTGTTGATCCACAGAGCTATTCCACTGTTCCATACTTCTGTCAGACACGTGGAAAAACACTTTAGTTACACATGAAGGGTCTAGGACCCTTGGCATAATGTCCCAAGTGGAAATTTAAAATTAAAATTCAATTTTAGGGATGCTCGGGTGGCTCAGTGAGTTAAGCATCTGCCTTTGGCTCAGATCATGATCCCAGAGTCCTGGGATAGAGTCCCGCATGGGGCTCCCTGCTCAGCGGGAACTCTGCTTCTCCCTATGCCCCCCCCCCCCCCCTCACTGTCTCTCGCTGTCTCTCTCTCTCTCAAAGAAATAAATAACATCTTAAAAAAAAAACAAATAAAATTCAATTTTAGCAAGGGGATAAATACAATTAATTAAATTTACCTATCTGCCATAGCTAGCAATATATTGTATCTACCCATAAGTTTTAATTTTCACACTGAAAGACCTGCATGAAATCTACTCATGTATCTTTCTATGGACAAATGCACATCTGTGTTTACAGATGTGTAGATGTGTGTTTTTTGAGAGTGAGAGGTAACATTTCTTCCTTACCTAAAAACAAAAACAAAGAAAAAAACCACAACCTTTTCCCAAGTGACAGAAAACAACTGCTGAGCTGAAATGAAAAAGCATTTCCCTTAGAACAAATAGTTGGGCAAAATTTGGAGCAAATATTTCCTGTGATCTTTCATCAAAGGTCTTGGATAAAAAAAATAGTTATGCAAAATTTGAAGCAAATATTTCCTGTGATCTTTTATCAGAGCTTCGTGAGTCAGTTTTTCTTTTGCCAAGGCATCTGTTTATCGTTTGAGAAAGATAAAGTGTAGCCACTGGATTAAAACCACAGCAAAAGTTCATTTCCCTGTTCTCTTCTTCTTCGTGTTGTTTTCTTTCAGGGCTTCCCTCATACAATGGTAGCACCACAGATAAGTCTTTGTAGCTTTTTAAGCACAGTTTTATTCTATGACACCATCTATGCCTGTATCTCTTTAAGATGCACTTGAATCCTTTGAGAGGCGTGACGGATGGGGCTCACCCAGAGTTTCTGATATTTAAGGTTGGGGGGTATCAAGAATGCAATTCTAACAAGTTCTCTCTCTCTCCCTCTTCTTCTTCTTCTTCTTTTTTTTTTTTTTAAGATTATTTATTTATTTATATGAAAGAGAGAGGAGAATGAGCCAGAGCACAAGAATGGGGAGGGGCAGAGGAAGGAGAGAAGCAGACTCCCCACTGGGCACAGAGCCGGGCTTGGGGCTCCATCCCAGGTCCCTGGGATCATGACCTGCACCAAAGGCAGAGGCTTAACTGACTGAGCCACCCAGGTGCACCTCTCACGATTAAGTTTTCTTAATGATGCAGACCGCCACCAGTCAAAAGACCACATTTTATTTTTCAATGGAAAAAATTGTATGGTTTTTTTCTTGGAAACAGTTCAGTTCACTTGATTGATAAATTTAGCATAAAGTCAACATCTTCTGATCATTTCTTATTTTCTCTAATGCTGAGTTAGGGATTTAGTACAGCTGAGGTTTTAACTGAGTGCACAGGCAGCTCTGGGACACCAGACTCACATCTTGTCCAGGAAATGGAGGCCAGTAGTTCAAATGCAAACATTCATCCTGCTTTGGGGAGAGGTATTGACGAGTAAGGATGTGACTGAACTGTCTATATATATTTATGTTTTTAAAATATTACAAAGGCGATTCTTTATTTTGCAGTTTGCAATGACAATCTTTGTATATACATCATTCTGTGGACTGGCTGAAATTCCTATAAACCCACTGAGCCACCCAGGCGCCCCAGACCAAAGACTATCTTTAAATGATTTGGCTACTGTGGAGAAAGGGGACATAAGGGAAGGGACTTAGATCCTCTTTTCTTATGCAGAGACAAAGTGAAAGAAATAAACATCTGGGAAAATTGACCATTATAGGAAACCAAATTGGATAATTCAGATGCAGACTCTCCTGCTATTTCCCCCTTTTTAATTTATTCTATTATTTGATTTGGATGATAGCTTTACTTGCCAAGCAAAACAAACAATTTTAAAAACTGAAATGACAAGAAAGCTTAGCTGAATTCATTTTAAAACTATAGTTCAAAGCAATTGGGACTATGTAGCAAAGCTGTTTATCTTTTAACTTGGTTTATAAAGAATGGTCTCACACCAATGTGGTGGGGGGGGACAAATGGGAGAACCTTAGGAGACTCTTAATGATAGAGAACAGACTAAGGGTTGATGGAGGGAGTTGGGTTGGGGAAGGGCTAAATGCGTGATAGGGATTAAGGAGGGCCCTGGTGATGAGCACTGGGTGTTGTATGTAAGTGATGAACCCCTGAATTCTACTCCAGAATCTGATATTGCACTGTATGTTAACTAACTAGAATTTAAATAAAAATTTTTAAAAATGGGCTCATAAAGTATACGTTTATATATACCTGCTATTAACCAGAAGTCTTTTCCTTTCAGGCTGCTTACTGGCCCTTTCTCCTTGGGCATGACCATGGCTTTTGTGTGATAGTGTAACTCCAGTTTCACTTAAATGCAAAGGAAAGATCTCTTATGTTACTCAGTCTTCTAGATGGGAATATTTTTGTAAAAAGATGAAACCTTTTGAATCTGATAAATCTCTCTAGACCTTGAGTCACATAAGAGGATGGCCCATGTCTGTTTTCATTTGACATTCAATTAGCAGAGCCTAAAGTAACCTATAATATTCTTTATTATAGGTTATAAAGTAGAATATACTTAATATAATATAGAATATACTTAATACATATTTACTGAATGAAGGGACTAGATATTTTTTGGTAAAATATTAGTCATATATAAGTTTTGGTTTTGTTTTTTAAACAAGATGGATGTTTGGACATACTGTGACCAAAAAGATGTGTTTCTTCTGATAAAGAACTTCCCGGCAAATGAGTGATGTCTGTGATTCAGATCCATCCATCCTTCCTTTCTCCTTCCTTCCTTCTCCCCTCCCTTTCTCTCCTTCCTCCCCTCCCCCTTCCTCCTCCTCCTTCTTTCTATTCTATATTCTTATTTTTCTGGTAGATTCCTTGAGCTGAACCAAATCTTAGGTCTGGGTGACTATGTCATGCTGTTGAGACACAGCCACTCACTCTAGCTTTTTCCTTATTAGCCTCCATTTTTACTTTGCCAGGTCCATTCAGCAGCTAGTGATGGCCACATCCCATTGTAGTTCTCAGAGGAGCATTAGTAACATTGTGGCTAGGACAACTCTTTTTTGTGAAGGACTATCTTTATTGTGGTTGCCACCCTCTAAGTGTCAATAATGTTTCCTAGTCCTTATGTTACTTATATTACAGTTCCCAGACAAATAAATAAATAAGTAAAAAAATAAAACCCAAAAACTTTATCCCCACACATTTCCAAATACCTATTTCTCCTTGAGAACCACTCTTCAACATAAATCCCCAATATGGATGGAAGGTTGGGAGCTTTATCTCTCTCTCTCTCTGTCATACTTGCCTTGAGCAATCTGATTGTTAACATGCTTTTAATATCTGTTTTCATGAAAAAAAAAATATCTTCATGAACTTCAGCAACAATACAGATTCCTCAAGTTGTCTTTGGAGATCTCTCTGGAATCATTGCCTATGTGTTTATGTATACATATTTGACAACTGTTAGAGTCTATATGGATGCTCCTTAGAGAAAACTTACCATTTCATTATTTTAAAGAGGAAAGAAAGTGGCAAATTCAGAATGATAATCTACTCATCTAATCTTGGCCTCAAGAAAGCAGGATGAATGTTATTTTTATCCATATTCTTGTTTAGAAGCTTCACATGTTCTTTCAACTAAATTTGTAATTTTTTTCTTTAAATTCAATTAATGTACTGGTTTCAGAGGTAGAAGTCAGAGAGCCATCAGTCCTTACATGCTCGTTCCATCACATTCTATCACGTGCCCTCCCTAATGTCCATCAGCCAGTTACCCCATCCCCGCATCCCTCTCCTCTCCAGCAACCCTCAGTTTGTTTCCTATAAGCCACAGAGTTAGAGTTTTCTTGGGAGAAAGAAAGAATTCTATTTTTTTTTAAGTTGGCTCTAGAATGCTAGATGCTTCACCATGAAAACAAATAAAAAACAGATGGTATTAGGATATTTCCAATCAATGACTTTAAGATAGAAATATCTATCCCTTCATGCAGACCCATCCAACAAATTCTTATTATGTGTCATTATATCAAGTACAGAGCAGGTCACCAGGAGGCCAAGATCAATGGGCATAGAATATTCACAACCCCCAAAGATCTTATGCATTAATAGGGAAGAATAAGATCCTTATAATCATCTGACAGTGGGACACCTGGGTGGCTCAGTCAGTGAAACATCTGCCTTCAGCCCAGGTCATGATCCCAGGGTCCTGGGATCAAGTCCTACATCAGGCTCCTTGCTCAGTGGGGACTCTGCCTCTCCCTCTGCCTGCTGCTCCCCCTGCTTGTGCTCTCTCTCTCTCTCTGACAAATACATAAGTAAAACCTTAAAAAAAAAAAAAATCACCTGACAGTGATCTCACTACTATTGTATGTATGTACGTATGTGTGTGTACACACACACACACACACACACACACACACAGCACAGACATAGTCCAAAAGTGAGCGATTAATTCTTTGAGCAAGCAGGTGGTCAAGGCTGGAACACAGAACAGATAATACCTTTATCAAAGTTTTGAAGAGTGAGCAGGAATTAGGATGAGAAGACTACCCAAGGGATGGAAAAATCTATTAAAGGGCAAGAGGCATGGACAGCATGGGGACTAGAGTGGATCAGTATCACAGAAGCAGCAACTTGGGGCAGAAGGCCCAGCAGACGAGGTCAGACAAGCATGCAGTGGGGGGCATTCTATTCATCAATTTCTTCTTTTCTTTTTCTGATTGCATGAACTTACCTGGCTTTCACAACCTACCCAAATTACATTGAGGAAATAACCTATACAAATTAAGTAAAAAAATTATCCTTTGCTTTGGCAGTAGTGACCTGGTCTATATTACTAGTGATAAAATATACACTGTCCATTAAATATTTTATTTATTTATTTATTTATTTATTTATTTATTTATTTATTTTCCCCTGCTAATTCCTTTATCTCCTGCCCAGACCTCTCCTGACTGTATATGCAACTCCTAATAACTTCACTACTTGGATGTCTAGTATGGCCCCAACCTAGGGGTCTTCCTTGTCCCCGAAACCTTCTCTCATTCTTCTGTCATCATCTCTTGTTGGTTTGTTTGCAAATCCTCTGGCGAAACTGACTGCTTCTCATCACCTCTGCTATAACCATCCTTTCTTGAGCCCCATGATCTTGCTCACCTGGATTGTTTTAATAGCTCTCTTACTGGTCATGTCACTACTCTGGTCAAAACTCACGAACACCTTCCCATCTCACTTAGGTCCCGCCTAAAACCTCACCGTTTCAGACCTTTCTTGAATAGCAGAGTTAAAATTATAACCTATCTCTTTCACTTCTTCTTCTCCTTCCTTGTTGGATTTATTCCCTCCAGATTTATCACCAACTAACATGAAATACTCTTTCTTTATTTATCTTGTCTGTTATCTGTCCCCTTTCATCCCAGTTAGATCGAGGATTTAAGAGTTTTTCTCTCTTTGGTTCAATAAGCAGAAAGTTCCTGGTATTTAGCAGGTGTTCATCATATACACAAATGCATCATAAGAAATTGCATAAATAGGGACGCCTGGGTGGCTCAGTAGGTTAAGCCTCTGCCTTCAGCTCAGGTCATGATCTCAGGGTCCTGGGATTGAGCCCCTCATCAGGCTCTCTGCTCAGCAGAAAGCCTGCTTCTTCCTCCCCCTCTGCCTGCCTCTCTGCCTATTTGTGATCTCTCTTTCTCTGTCAAATAAAATCTTTAAAAAAAAGAAATTATATAAATAAATGAAAAACAATTATGACTATTTTTCATATTTGAGTTTATGCCTCAAGAAAAGTACACATTTCACTCATGTGAAATTTTCAAAGTCCTTTTGTTATACATCATGAAATGTTTTTCTCAAAAAAAATGTTTTTCTCTGAATTGTGCATAACTAAATTGAAGCAAAAAACTTCACCACCAGTATTCTCACTTTACCTCAAAGTCATTTATTAGACTTATCAGATTACTTCAGTTCTTTACAATGATTATTATCACTGTAATTTTTAGTCATGTTAGAGAACACACACATGCAAACTTTTATCAGCACCCAGTGAACAATTCAAACAATTCAAATGTGTCTGTAAATGTCATTTCCAAAGGGAAAAAGTAACCTCACATTTAGTTACAATTCCTATGAAGTGTCAATGCACGGGAGAAGGGTTGTGAAATCTTTTGAGAATGTATAATCTATTAAAAGCATGTTCTCATGAGAAGTGAAAAACACAGTTCTGCAATATCAGCCTTTTATGAAGTGGGTGAAAAGTTTACAGAAGCTATAACAGGAAAACCATAATGAAAGTGTTGCAGTGTTAACCTGTTTGGAAACATACCCTTCAGTGTTTCCTGTTTTTATTATAAAAATATTGTAACAATATGAAAGATAAGTTGGGTGAGATGGGAGAAGATATTTGCAAATCATATTATGTAATAAGGGATTAATATTCAAAGTATATAAAGAACTCATACAACTCAACAACAAAAAAATCCCCCAAAACACACAACAAAACAAAACAACAACAACAACAACAAAAACCCCACCCGCACAAACAAAAAACAGCTGGATTTAAAAAAGTGGGGGACAGGGGAGCTGAATAAACATTTTCCCAAAGAAGACATTCAGATCAGCAACAGACACGTGAAAACAATCTCAACATCACTAATTATTAGGAAAATGCAAATCAAAACCAGTGAGATACCACTTCGTACTTTAGGATGACTAGTATTAAAAAGATAATAAAAGAAATAACAAGTGTTGGCAAGGATGTAGAGTAAAAGGAACACTTGGTGGGCATGTAAACTGTTTCAAGCCCTGTGGAAAGCAGTATGGAAGTTCCTCAAAAAATTAAGAAAAGAAATATGATATAAGCCAGCATTTCCACTTCTGGGTATTTATCTGAAGAAAATAAAAACACTAATTTGGAAAAATATACACACCACTTTGCTCACTGTAATGTTATTTACAATAGCAGAGATACGGAAGCAACCTAAGTGTCTATCAATAGGTAAATGGATAAAGATGTACTTCATAAGATCTCTATATATTACTCAGCCATAAAAAATGAAATATTACCATCGGTGACAATACATGATGCACTTAAAGGATATTATGTTAATTGAAATATGTCAGACAGAGAAAGACAAATATCGTAAGTTCACAAAACAAATAAACAAGCAGAACAAAAGACAAAACAGACTCATAACTACAGAAAACAAGCCAGTGGTTGCCAGAGGCAAAGGGAATTGGGGAGTGGGCAAGCTAGGCAAAGGGGATTCAGAGGTATAAACTTCCAGTGTCAAATAAGTAAGTCACTAGAGATGTGACGTTCAGCATAGGGAACACAGTCAATACTAAAATAATTTGTATGGTGACAGATGGTAACTAGACTTACAATGCTGATCATTTCATAATGTAGATAAATGTGGAATCATCATAATTTACACCTGAAACCAATGTAATGTTGTATGTCAGCTGTACCTACACTTCAATAAAAAAAATTCTGTCGTCCCATTACCTTTATATAAGAAAAAATACCCTCATTTTTCAGATGAAATTTTAATCTTATACATACGTATCCACATTACACAGTTGATACCATGGGGATACCATTCCAGCTGGTCTTATGTATTTCCCTTAAAAGCTTATCAATATTTGTATACTTCAAATTATTTTTTTTCAACTTCAAACTGTTGGGCCAAATAGTAATGCATCAAATGTATCTATCCTATTTACGTAGTCATGGCCATTTTAAGCCGAATTTACCATTACTCAGTAATATTTATTTTAGAATCATTTAGATTTTGATAGGAGCTAAATGATATCTCAAAGTGGCTTTTGTCTTATTTAGTATTAGTGTGGAAGAGATAGTTCATGTAATTATTATTTTTTATTATATATTTGTCTTCTTAAATTTTTGTTTATTCATATCAGTTGCTTGTAAAGCCCCAGTGGAACTTCCTTAATACAGATATGAATAAAGTCTTTACATGTAATATATATTTAAGGTACATTCTTTCTTCTAAGACTGTTCCAAATCAGATTTACCAACAAACCCTTAATTTCACCTTTAAGATTTGGGGTAAATAAGAACTCTGTTACCTTTCTTATTATTTAAAAACAAAAACTCTGATTTTGTACAAACAGTCAAAAATATATATGAATGGGAATAGAATTAGTGTATTTGTAAAACCAACAGCTTTATACCTAAGGAATATATCCATAAAAGGGATTAAGGTGAGAATGTAAATATCCTGATACCACTGATGCTCTTCCTTGGTAGTGAATTCATCCTTGAACTGGAAGTCTAGGCCTGAATCCTCATTGTGCCACTTCCTAGCTCAGTGACCTTTAGCAAATACTTTAATTGATTTGATTGCAACTTCCTTTATATATGTAAAATAAGATTATAATATCGGTTTAAGAATTATCATGAAAACTTAAAATAATTTTCATAAATTGGCTGGTACACAGGTACCATCAGTAAATAATTATTTTTAAGTACATTCTTTTTTTTTTTTTTTTAATATAATGGACTTTTCTTCTTTTTACCCTCACAGACTCTCCATGAGGTATATAGCAGTATTTTCTCCATTTTAAAAGCTTAGGAAACTAAGACCCAGAATGTTTAAGTAACTAGTTAATGTTATACAACTAGGAAGTAGGGAGGCCGGATTTAAATATAGGTACTATACTTGCAGAATAATAGCTCCTAAATACTGCATAAAACACAATCTCAGTTCTGTGACTTTTCTATCACTATTCTCACATGGCCAATGAGAATGCTAATCCCCATTTTATGCTGTGTAAATCTCATCCATTCTTTAAAATGAACCTAGATTTATTTATTTATTTATTTATTTATTTATTTTTAAAGATTTTATTTATTTATTTGACAGAGATTACAAGTAGTCAGAGAGGCAGTCAGGCAGAAAGAGGGGAGGAAGCAGGCTCCCCGCTGAGCAGAGAGCCTGATGCGGGGCTCGATCCCAGGACCCTGAGACCATGACCTGAGCCGAAGGCAAACGCTTTAACCCACTGAGGCACCCAGGTGCCCCAAAATGAACCTAGATTTAAATGTCTCCATGAAGACCTTCTCAAATTCTTTCCCCCAAGTAATGTTGGCCTCTCCTACATTCTCACAGTGGTTATCTATAGCACCCTTACAAATACTTAAGGTGTTCAGATTATATTATGCTTATTTGCCTTAGAGCATGAACTTCCTGAAGACAGACTATGTTCTACTTTTCTGATCCCTTCCCTACATCTAGTTCAGCAAAGTGCCTACAGTAAATATCTAACCGGTATTTGTTATATAAGCAAATACAGGTAATAATAGGTATTATATGATAAGTAAGAAAATGAGACTAATTAAAAGAGCCTCAATCATATCTTGAATAAGGTCCTTAATTTTTTAAAATATGGATGATTATATGTCAAAAATTTCTTGCTAGTTTAACCTATAAAGTACTTAGCATGTTTCATATATATTTATGCACACACATACATTTTTCACTCACAGAAAACCTAGCAGAAATATCTATTTTTTTAATCATTGAAACAACCAGACCAAATAATTAGTGATAGATAAAAAATGCTACCAAAAGTTATTGATTATATATATAAACATATATGTATACATACATCTCACCTGTCACACAAACACACAAACACACAGAGACAGAGTAGACCCATATAACCAATGGAAGCAATTTTGGAAAAACATTAAAATAAATTTCTTTTACCGTTTGTCCTAAAGACAGCAGCACGGATTTATCCACTTCCCTCTCTTTACAGTTGAGTGCTAAAATCTTTATCACATAGTATTTCAGCATCTGGTTCATGAAGAAAGGAAATGACACATTTGTGCCCTGAAAATTTTTCTTAACAATGCATTTTAATAGTACTCTCATCGGTGCACAAGTTTGCAAAATCTAAATTTGTAAGATAACTCATTCCTCTTCCCATTTAGGATATTACAAAAGAGGAGAAGTAAAATGAAAAAGAAACAAAGGGTTATTTTAACAGGGTCAATGATGTGCGGCAGATTAATTTTTCCCTTTTTATAAAATCTGTACGCCTTCTATAATGTTCTCATTTTTTATTATTGTTTAATCTTTTTATCTTCTATTAATTCTAATTACCTTCTCTTTCATATTCTTCACTGAGAGAAGACTCAATGTATATCCCTCATATCTAGCTTCAAACACAAAACACATGAAGGAAGGAGATGGATCCCTACTAAAATAATCCAATAATGTTCACTTCCCAGCTCTATTTATACTGATGTTAACATTACTTAGAGATCTCTTTTGAGCACCAAACAATTCATTGATTTCCCCAGGAGTGTAGTGAAGGAAAGAGGTACCAGGCATGGGGTTTCAAGGAAAGAAAGTTCTTTCACTTTCTATCAGCTTGTCAGAATTTACACTTTGCATCTCATTTGATCACATTCAAATTCCAGTAGGACACACACACAAAACATACAACATTATATTAATGAGCTAATTTTTAGATCTAATTGTTGTGAGGGAGAGTGTTGATTATTTCCTTTTTGAAAGGAAATAATCCTTTTGAAAGAAACTTTTTGGTGCTTCTAACAGGGAAGGATCATATTTCCTACAAAGAGACCACCAAAACAGTCTTGCCATGATGCCCATGGACACCACAGAACATGATCTCAGAAGACAATAGGTCTGGTAGAAAGACTGCAGATGCGGGAACAATGCGCCCAGTGTTTGGGAGACAGAAATTAACAGTATCATACAGCCACTCTTAAAGGGTAACAGTAATAGTACCGGAGGCATTTAAGCAAGCAGAAGAGCCATTTAGGCAGGCAGCTCTGGACAAGAAGTTAGGATCATAGTCATGGGTGCAGACTGAATCAGCATGAGGGTGATTAGGCTACTCCTTAATCACATTAGTTTAAATTTATCACCAAATTCTTAGTGAAAAGGAACTGGAGATGCACATCAGAACTCACTCTATTTCCTTTGTAATCATTTGTAAATACATCATATTATAGAATATGGTCCTTTTGACATCTTAAAATATCATCAGTTTAAGAACCCCTTCATATATTGTTAAATTTATGTGCCCCTGTCAACACTATGTGATTAGAAAAGTCAGACTCTGGGAAAAAGAAGCGAAGACATCAACTTTCCAAAATTCTCTCCTAATGAGATTTATTTCTGTCCAAGTGGACTGTATTTCTAGGATGATTCTGTAATATTGTACGTATGTATTTTTACTTCCATAATGTGAACCACTTCTTTCTCTATTTGATTACTTCCACAATCCTCAGCCATATGGTCTCTGTGTATTTGTATACACACACACACACACACATACACACACACACATACACATTACAGATGACCCTTGAACAAAATGGGTTTGAACAATACGGGTCTCCTCACACATGGATTTTTCTCAGCAAATATAGTATAGTACCATAAGTGTATTTTTCTTCCTTATGACTTTAATAATATTTTCTTAGTTCTAGTGTACTTTATTACAAGAATATAGTGTATAATACACGAAACATAAAAAATATGTGTTAATCCACTGTTTACATTATTGTTAAGGCTTCCAGTCAATAGTAAGCTATTAGTAGTTAAATGTTAGGGGAGTCGAAACCTTATGTATTCTTAAGGTGTTGGGGGGGGTCGGAAAATCAGTACCCCTACCCTAATGTGTTGTTCAAGAGTCAACTACATATATGTATATGTTACTATTATACTATATAACAATGATATTAGCTGTTATGTCTTACTATATGGAAGATGCCTTACCAGAAATCTGGGTGGAAAACGTTCAGGTCCAGCTGATGATTAACTGAAAGAACACGAGGAATGTCAAGAAGTTGCGGCTTTACAGTCATCATTCCACTGGATTTCACAGCAACTTTGTTAGGTCATTTTCCCAATTAAGAAACTGAGCCTTAGAGGCATTAAGTATACTGGTAAAGATCATAGAACTATGAGTCATCAGAGCTGGTTCTCAAATCCAATAAAGTCTGATTTCTAAACAAGGTGAAAGACATTTTTTTTTCCTCAGTCTGAAATCAGGGTATGTATTCTCAGGGGTCTTGGAAAGCAAACCACAAACATGGGTACTTATCAGACCATCTACATAGTGGCTTTATTATCAGTTACTGCCCTGGGATTCCAGTAGCTTCCTTTAGGTTCCTTGTGAACATATGTGTCTAGCATGAAGGCTATGTAACATTATACCAATGTGCAAATAAAGTTTTACAGTAAAAAATTGACTTCAGGGGCATCTGGGTGGCTAAGTGGGTTAAAGTCACTATCTTTGGCTCATATCATGATCTCAGGGTCCTAGGATCAAGCCCCGCATCGGGCTCTCTGCTCAGCAGGGAGCCTGCTTCCCCTTTCCCCTCTGCCTGCCTCTCTGCCTACTTGTGATCTCTCTCTCTCTCTGGCAAATAAATAAATACATAAATCCAAAAAAAAATTGACTTCAGTTTCATGAGGCTCATTGTGGTAGAGATAGGTGCATGCTGAACTAAAAAAAAATATATATATATATATATATATATATATATATATATATATATTTAAACTCATTAAGAGATACTTTTATGTATCTAAAATTGCAACAGGTCATTAGTGATAAGGTAAGCTATACCTTATATTTATGCGATAAATTTGCAAAGATAACATTTTTTATACTCTGAACCCAAAGCAGTGATTTAAATACAGGTTTTCATAATGTTGCAATGGACACATCTCTCCATGTGAATATAATGCACTTAAAGAACCACCAAAATCTGCTTCATCAAAACTGGTATTAAAAAAAATTCCATTCTAGGGCACTTGGGTGGCTCAGTCAGTTAAGCGGCTGCCTTTGGTTCAGATCATAATCCTAGGGTCCTGGGATTGAGCCCCGGCATCGGGCTACTTGCTTAGCGGGGAGCCTGCTTCTCCCTCTCCCTCTGCCTGCTCATGTTCTCTCTCGATATTTCGCTTGCTCTCTCAAATAAATAAGTAAAATCTTAAAAAAAGAAAAGAAAAACTGCATTCTAGCAGACCTTTGTTTGATGATTATACATAGGAAAAAAGCAAAGTCGTGATGCTATGAGTAACATTTTATATAACTTTACATAAACAAAAGTTTCCTACTGAAGTATTCATTGAAGTTAAGAGTCTGAAGTGTGGTATCAGAACTGAGCACAACCTTCTTTTTATGAAATCTAATAGAAATGCTTTGGCTTGGGACGCCTGTGTGGCTCAGTCAGTTAAGCGTCTGCCTTCTGCTCAGAGTATGATCTCAGGGTCCTGGGACTGAGCAGCCCCAGGTCAGGCTTCCTGCTCAGTGGGGAGTCTGCTTCTCCCTCTGCCCCCACCCCCTTGTGTGTGCTCTCGGTCTCATTCTCTCAAATAAATACAAATAAAATCCTTAAAAAAATGTTTTGCTTCAACCACACAATCTTAAAGTGATATTGTTGATTCAAGTTTCAGTATTTTTGTAGGATTTTTAGTTTAATTTACAAATGCATCATATTTCAAAGGTGCTTAGAACTAAATTCTATGGAATTTAGATCTAAATTTATGTTTCTGTTTTAACATAAAATAAGGAAGGCACTTATTGCATGGAGCACTGGCTGTGGTGCAAAAACAATGAATACTGTTACGCTGAAAAGATTAAAAAAAAAAAAAGTGCATGGGGCGCCTGGGTGGCTCAGTGGGTTAAAGCCTCTGTCTTAGGTTCAGGTCGTGATCCCAGAGTCCTGGGATGGAGCCCCGCATCTGCTTGGCGGGGAGCCTGCTTCTTCCTGTCTCTCTGCCTGCCTCTCTGCCTACTTGTGATCTTTGTCTGTCAAATAAATAAATAAAATTTTTTAAAAAAATAAATAAAAATAAAAGAAAGTGCAGTAAAGACTTCTAGGTCCCCCCTCAACATGTGAAGAGCTTGAAAGTATGTCATCATGCCTGTCCCAATGCCAAGAAAAAAGCTGAAAACAAAACAAATCCTAAAATTTGGAAAACAAGACAAGAAAAAAAGCTGAACATGCTGAAAACGAATGTCTTTTTTTTGTGGAGCCATCAGAGAAACTGAGGTCTTGGGGCCAAGGGCCACCCACATTTTAGACCCACATTTTAAGTACAGAGGCACATAGCTGAGATCAGCTTACCTGGAACAGAAGCTGCTGAAGCCACAAACTAGTGAAAACACTGAACTGGCAATTTTAACAAACTGTTGGAGGACTAGCGGGGACTACAGTCAGAGACTTCTGGGGCCGCAGCGCTACGGAACCCTCACACTTTTCTGGGCTTTACCACCAGGGACCCCACCAGGTTTTTATAGGGAAGAGCCCAGGGAAATCACCGAGTGCCTCGGGCGGAGGGAGGGGGAAAGTAACCATTTTTAAACACACCCAGAGCATTGTCCACAATGAAGACTTCGCCAGAGCCTTATCTCACCTGGGCAGGGGGAAGGGTAATCACCCAACTCCAGCTTCCTGAGCGGGAGGAGCTAAGGAACAGGTGTGAGGGGCACAGTCCTGGGTGAGGCGCAGGGATTAAGTCCCGGGGCTCCAGGGTAAGAACAGTGAATTAGGGCTCAAAGAACTTCAAACTTCTTCTTCTTTTTTGTTTTTTAAAGATTTTATTTATTTATTTGACAGAGAGAAAGCTCACAAGTAGGCAGAGAGGCAGGCAGAGAGAGAGGGGGGAAGCAGGCTCCCTGCTGAGCAGAGAGCCCAATGAGGGGCTCCATCCCAGGACCTTGAGATCATGACCTGAGCCGAAAGCAGAGGCTTTAACCCACTGAGCCACCCAGGCGCCCCTTCAAGCTTCTTTTTTAAGGGAAGTGTGTAGGGAAACCGAAGTTAGCAGAGGAGACAAAAACAAGGAGAGCAGAGGGATTTTGAGCCCCAGACCAGCTACAGATACAGCAAATACTAAGCACAACCGAATTCCTAGCCAGGTCATCATAAAAGCTCACACTAATAGGCCTGTTAACCTCAGTTCCTATTACCTGATCTGTCGTCTCTAACTTCCAACACAAAATTAAAACACAGGCTAAAAATGCAAGAAAGTGCATGCCAGGCCCTAAAAGTCACGCAATCCTTGGGCCCTTAGGGAAGTGGAGGGGGTACAGTGAGCACAATATACTAGTGACTAATTTCCTTGTAAGCTCAGCTGTCTCCCCAAAGCAACATTAAGGATTCGCCCTTTCCTCGTGATTCATGTCTTAATGACACGAAAATAACAAGTTTGAAAAAAAAAAAAAGTAAATGTGAGCTCATTTTTAAGTGATATTTTAAAAACCCGAATGCACACAGCCCTGAATTTAGGGAAGTGTGGCTTCAGAGTTAAAAGTGGCAGACCCATGTGGTTTCAATAACCTTAAAATCGGTAAAAAGTGTCGATTAACTGATGGCTGAGCAAAATTCATTAAGCGGATTCTTACCCAGAAGTCTCCCGGATTTAGGAGACGGCAGCCTAGGTGCTCAAAAAGAAAACGGGATTTGTACCATAGCCAAGGGAACGGGAGCAAGGTGGAGATTTATACACAGCAATTTCACCTTCTCAATCTAAAATGACAGAAATATTATCAGAGAATGAAGAGCTCTTCACTTGTCTTTTGCCTTTCCTATCTCTTGAGAGCACCACAGACTCTAACCAGGAGCCTTTTGGGGAAGGTGGTTTTGAGCAATGCAGTTTCTGGCATCTCCTTTGGGGCACAGAAAAGACTGAAAATGGGAGGTTGGTGATGTGTCGTGAGGCAAAGAGCAATACCGCGTTATCTAGTAATTCGGGAACGCAGAGAAGAACACATCATTCGAGGAAGGAGTGGAAGCTGAAAGGCTGAAGAGAAAGAAAGAACATCCCAGGTGGAAAAGGTGCGTTCAAATGCCTGAGGGAGACAAGAACATGAAGAACATCAAAGACCCAAAGACCGAAACAAGACCCATGTGGCTAGGGTTTAAAAAAAAAATGCCAAAAGATGGTAAGATAAGGCTGAGAAGTAAGATGCCAGTGGGTTGAGTTCTTCTTTAACTTAAGAGCAGTGGAAAGACATAGGTTTTGTAGTGGGGTGAATGAGACACATTGGGATTGGGAAAGTTGCCTTTGCAATGTGGAGAATAAATTGGAGGTGGGAAGTTCAACTGAGTGCAAGTAAAGTTAGAAAGTTATTGCAAAAGTGCAGGGGAAGTTGGAAGCAGTGTGGATGCAACCGGCATTGGGCCTGTGGGGGAGGAGATAAGAAATATCTGAAAAGGCAAATGTAATGGGACTTGATAATGGGCTTGATGGGAGTGACAGCGGGCTTGAATTTTTCTTGTTTACTACTGCAAACCCATGTCTTACCTTGCCCCACCCTTCTATTTTCCCCAAGAGGCTGAACTTCCTGAACTAAAACCAATGGCTTCCTTGACCTTGGGCTTCTGATGAGGTTTAGCACATGGGCAGCCCAGCTGGAGATTTGTGAAAGAGAGGAGAGTTCTCCCCTCATCTGAATTGTCTAGAAATAAAGTAAGTATTGATTGTCTAGGAAAGCTGGGTGGCCTTTTAAGGATCTACAATGACCTATTTAAGCAGAAACATCCTAGTCTGGAGGGCAGAAACCTAGCTCTTAATACTGTGGGGATTTTTTTTTTTTTTTTTTTTTTTTGAAGATTTTGTTTATTTGTCAGAAAGAGAGAAAGCACACATGCAGGGGGAGCGGCAGGCAGAGGCAAAAGGAGAAGCAGGCTTCCGGCTGAGCAAGGAGCCTGATGTAGGATCCTGAGGTCATGGAGCCAAAGACAGATGCTTAACCTACTGAGCCACCCAGGGGTCCCTACTGTGGGGTTTTAATGTCTTAGCTAGTTCCTGAACTTTGAGAGTTAGCAAAAGTCTACTACTTTTTAATGATGGACCCTTTGAGGGATAACCCAGAAACTTGGTCATAGGACTTGGGGTAGGCAGAATAATGACCTCTCCTCAGAAAGCTATCCACATCCTAATTCCCAGGACAATGTTATGTTATAGGGTAAAGAGGAATAAAGTTTGCTGAAAAGCTGACATTCAAATAGGGAGATGATTCTGGATTATCCAAGTGGGTCTAGTGTGATAACCAGGATCCCTAAAAGTAGAGAAGGGAAGGAGAAGAAGAAAATCAAAGCAAGTGATGGGTCCACAGAAGAAAGGCCAGGGATGCAGAGGGTTGCAGGTTTTGATAATGGAGGTAGAAGTTCTCAAGCTAAAGACAGGGGTGCTCTCTAGCAGCTAAAGAAGACAAGGACATAGATTTTCCCCTAGAGTCTTCAGAAAATAAGCAGCCCTGCTGATAATGTGGTTTTTAACCCAGTAAGATCCATGTTGAACGTCCAACCTATAGAACTGTAAGAAAATCAAATCAATTTGTGTTCTTTTAATCCACTAAGTTTGTGTCTGTTTTTCCAACAGGAGAAAATGAATACAGGACTGTATTAGTTTGCTAGGGCTGCCATAACAAAGCACCACACTGGAGGGCTTAAACAGTAGAAATTTACATCTCACAGTTCTGGAGGCTGAAGTCTGAGATCAAGGTGTTGATTATCCCACTGGGGTAAGGTGATCGAGGTTGGATTTCTCCTGAATCTCTCTCCTTTTGGCTCCTTTTCACATGGTCACCCCTCTGTGATCACACTCCCCTGACATCTCTTTGTGTGTTCTAATATCCGCTTCTTATAAGGATACTAGTCATATTGGATTAAGGCCTCATTTTACCTTAATCACCTCTTTCAAGACTCTATCTCCAAGTAGAGTCTTGAAATAGAGTCTAACTCTAAATCCAAATAGAGTCTAACAGTCCCATTCTCGGGTACTAGGGGTGAGGCCTTCAGTATTTGAATTTTTGGAGAACACAATTCATAACAACTGTATCATGAGTTTCCCTTGACACCATCTCCAGAGCATTCTGAGGCAATATACCAAGGTGACTTAGAGAAATTTATTAAATAGAGGCTCAACTCATGCCATTTTTTATGTGCATGTGGACTGTTCCTGCCCAAGTCCATCTCACTGTTGACCCTATGGGACCACAGACCCATCCTGTGGTTATTTCCCCACACACAAAATGTGTATTGAAAATATATTTAACAGTTGGCAGAATTCACATTTATTTCTTGATCTGTGGAGTAAAAACTCTCTTGGTGGAAGGGGTCCAATAGAAGCCACAGAAACTTCTCCCTTCCCACCAGGATAGTAATCTAAAAGCCATATTGCACCCCTGGGAGAACTAATGAGATCAGGACACAATCAAATATTAATGTTGCAAAGTGGTTATTTCAGAGGGAAGGACGTGGAAATTAAATGTTCAGAATGGGCAAGGTAACGAAAACATTCATTTCCCATGTAAATGTCCACTAGAGGGCATCCACCATGGCCATCCAATCATCTGGTTGGCAAGATGACTTTCTCTGGTAAAAGTCAGGTTTATACTCCAGCCACTGCAGACACAAAGTAATGTCGCAACAGGGATGGAAGTGATTCATAGGCTGAACTACATGGGCTTTCTCTCATACGGCTGATTCAGATACTTCTGCCTCTGAGTTTTTCATTTGTCGACAGCAGATGCAAACACTGAAACATACTGATATGGCCCAACCAGTCGCCTGATGGCACCTTGATCACACTGGATCTTTTCCAAGGAGGAATGTACGATCTCATTGGGATAAACACTTGTTTAGGATGGGCAGTTGCCTCTCCTGCTTTCAGTACTTCTCCCAATTCTATAGTCAGCAGATACACTGACACCGTCATTCAACACTGATGTAGGGGGCACTTAGATGGCTCAGTCGGTTAAGCATCTATCTTAAGTTCAGGTCATGATCTCAGGATCCTGGGATCCCGCCCCACACTGTTGGGCTCCCTGCTCCTGCTCCATGGGGAGTCTGCTTCTCCCTCTGCAACCCCCACCTCCCCCTCCCCACTCCTGCTCTTGATTTCAAATACATAAATGAAAAATCTTAAAACAAAAACAAAAACAAAAAACCCTGATGTATACCATGCAATATTGCTTCTGATCAAGGAGCATATTTTATAAATGGTTCTAGGTTTAAAGGCTTCAGGAATGAGCTCTGATTGGTTAGGCTTGGTGAGGGGTTTATTATTAGACCAATCACTTTTGTCTACAGGTGAGTTTTGTAAGACTGTCTCTCACTGATGTGGCAGAGGTGGGTTCTTGTCTCACGGACTTGAAGAATAAATCTCCTAGACAAACGAGAGTGAGTAAAGTGAAAGAAGTTTATTAAGCAAGGATACAGAAAAAGCTCTCAGGCCTGAGAGTGGTCCTGATAGGTTTGCCACTGAAGGCTTTTAGGAATGGTGTTTTATAGAAAGCTACCCAGGGAACTTAAATCTTTTTGACATTTCTATTGGTAGCATCATTCAGTAAGGGGTAGTGATAATACCTTCAATGGCTTGCTTCTTTTTTAGGGTCCAGTAATTCTTGGCTGGTCTCAAGCAGCTGTTATAACAAGACCCCAGCCTCTGACACCTAGGACAGGGTGGTGTGGTTTGTTCCCTTATGTCTGGTTTCATCACCCCCATTTTCGAATTTTTGTGAGCCTGATTCCACGGCCCCCTACTTATCTTTCCCTACCTAGCCCCACTCGTCCCTTACTCACCACAAAAACTGGATGGTTGGATTGGGAGAAGGAATATGTCTCAGAAGAGGAGTGTTAGTAGGGGGGATACTTCTGCATTAATTTTCTGTCCTAATTTTCATATATATCCCTCATTTAACTTTTCATCTGTTTGTCCTATTTTTTAAACAGAATGATAAATAAGGCCATGCATATTCTCAATGTATTTTTAAATTAGAGTGTTGGTAATAATGTTGATAATAATATCTCACATTTATACATTGTTTAGGGTATCAATTTTTACTACTCCTTTTTTTTTTTTTTTTTTACATTTTTGTCTCACACATAATAGGCCTTTAATACATCTTTTTGTTGTTGTCGTTGGGGGGAGAGAGGGGAGAGTAGCAGAGGAAAAGGGAGAGAGAGAATCTCAAGCACGTTCCATGACCAGCATGAGCTCAGTGCTAGGCTGGATCTCACAATCCTGGGATCATGATCTGAGTAGAAATGAAGAGTTGGATGCTTAACTGACTGGGCCACCCAGGCATCCCTCAATACTTTTTTGAATGGAAGAAAAAATGATGAAAGAATGTTTACACAGTTCATCTCATTTCCTTCTTTACAATGACTTTATGTTCTGGACAGAATATTATCCCAGTTTAGAACTCAGGAAACAAAGGCTAAGAGAAGGTAATTGTCTTAGCAGAAGGTAAAAGATTCAGTTTGAATCAAAACAACTCATCCTTCTTGCACATATTGTATTATCTGTAAATCTGATAATGACGATCCATGTGGGCCTCTGTCTCCTGATAAAATGGCATTAGAGACCCTTTCCATATTTGGTAAATTCCCCATTGTGACTGTCTTTTTGGGGAGGCTGGGTTCCCCAACCATGTAAACTCCAGGGTCCCTCTCCCTGTTCCTTGATAACTGGGGTGCATGCTGTGAGTTAGACTAGGCCAAGACTAAGTCCTGCCTGGGTTTTGAGTTGTTATGACAAAGTTGTTAGGATAGGTTTAAAAAAAAAAAAAAATCCATGGCAATGGCAGGAATGAGGGTGCAGAGGAAGATTTTTTATCAAGAATCCTGTGATGGTGGTACTTCCATCATCCTTAAGTCAAAGAGGGTTTGGATCTGTGTGCTTGGTCTTTGACTCATGCCTTTTTCTCAGGCTGAGTTCTCCAGCTTTCCTGCTGATTGTGGGAGGGACCAGATAATCTTTCAGTAAAGTTGTTTGCTGCTTACATTAAACAAACGTCTTACTGTTATAGTGTTGATGATACTTGATAAAAACAAATAGAAGCTGATGTAGAGAAACCAGATAGTCTCAAGAATCCCGATTACTCTTCTCTGGCTAATCACCATTGTCCAGAAGTTTCCCCCCCCACCCCTTTCTCAATTCAATTGTTAAGAGTTAAAATGCTAATAGTTTACACTATTCCAATTGTAGCTTTCTAAATGGCATGCTCTCTCTCCTGAATCATAGGCAGTTTGAATAAATAGATTCTTACATGGAAATTGATCATATTCTATTTCTTCTCATTAGATAACATAACACGGATATGAGATATGCTTTGTGATCTTTAATAACAATCCATTTAAAAATATTCACTCAATCCCTAACAATTTAGAGGTAAACACCTTAATTTACCAAATCTAGGATAAAAAGAATAGTTAGAATTTTGTTAATTAGTTCAGGTGCCTACACAGATCTGATGGAGTCCTGCAGCTCTCTACAGGGCACAGATGTCATCCAAAAAGCACCCAACTAAGGCGAACCATGAATATGATAATAAGGATGAAAGGAAATAGCAATATTTTATCTTCAGCCAAAGTGAAGGATACCCCACAAAGGACAAAAAGCACCACCATCTTTTGAATAATAGTTCAAAGAGGATGATTCAGAAAAATGAAGAAATAAAACTAATGTAAATTGCTCAAGATTGCATTTTTCTTTGTAACATAAATGGCAATTGCATGCTTAATCTTGAGCCTTCTATTATTTAGATGTGAATACAAATTACCTTAGGAAAATTCCTTTGTGAGGCAAAAGTTTTTGAAATTTAAATGAGCTCTTTCCCATCTGTCATAATGCTTACAACAAATTTACACAGACTTCACATGGCATTGATCTTCACCAAAGGGAACAATCTTCCCTGGCTGCTTTTGCATCATATGGAAGAGATTTTGTCTATTTATTTATTTATTTATTTATTTATTTATTTATTTTACTATGGTAAACACTGGCATTTTAAATATTCCAGCTTGTCTTTAAAACCTATACTAAAAACATTGCATTACTTACATTTTAAAATATCAACTAGCTGAGACAGATTAAAGAGAATTGTTAGGAAATTTGTTACTGACATTATTATATTTACATTTGAAATAAATTCCTTGCATTCAAATCACTTGCTATATTCATACAACGTAGGAGAAAAGGAGGAAGGTGGGACCACTAACGACAAAATTCTATATATCAGCTAGTAAAAACTATTCAATAAAGAAACATGGTGTTATTTATTCAAGAGACACATTATGAAATCTTCACTGTTTTCCAGGGACTAAATATTTTTATTTTCTTATGATAATTTACTCATTGTCATGCACAAGAATCTTATTTAAATAGCATGCCAGATTAAGTATGGATGCTAACCTTGGAAGCCTGGAATCCTGCCTCTGGAATTAACTAACTGTGACATCAGGCAAGTTATTTTACTTCTGTTTTTTACCAGTAAAATGAGGATTAAAAAAACAATAACAACTTAGAATTGAATAAATTCATATCTGTAAAGAACATATGACAGCACCTGGCATCTAGAACCTTCTCAGTAATGTCCATTGTTCAATTGTTAAGAGCAAATTAAAAAGTTAAAATTTGAAAATAAAAAACCGTAATTGAATCCTCTTTATTAATACTAAATTTTTTCCTAAAAGAGCAATTTCTTAGGAAATATTAGCTAACCATATTCTTTTATCTTTAGTAGCTGATTTTTAATATTGGCAAGCCATTTTACCCAGTAACCTTAACTGAGGAGTTGGTTTTGATTGTAAATGAAATGGGTGTTGCATTTTCTATTCTCTTATTTACTTTTATCCCCTGACAGAATTCTTTTTGTCCTTGATAATTCAGCAATTTAAATTAATGATTTAAATCTTACAGTGGTTGAAAGGGTTCTTGTTATGTAAATCATCACAGTTTCTTTGCTTATAAAGTCAAACATTAAAACATCAGGGGAAAAACTAAAGCCAAACTATATGGCAGCAAATTCCAGAAAAACCATTTATTAGTTATAGGACTTTACTCAATGTATTTAATCTTACCGTGCCTCAGTTTCCCTCATCTCTAAAACAAGGATAAAAGAGAAAGCTATCAGGATTGTTGTGAAAATTAAATGAGCTTTATAGCTATGCTTTTGAAGTAGGGAAACTGAAGGGGCTCCATTTTTATTTTTTTTAATTTATTTTTTTCTTTTTTTTTAATTTTATTTTTTCAGTTTTCCAAAATTCATTGTTTATGCACCACAGCCAGTGCTCCATGCAATACGTGCCCTCCTTAATACTCACCACCAGGCTCACCTAAACCCCCAACCCCCTCCCCTCCAAAACCCTCAGTTTGTTTCTCAGAGTCCACAGTCTCTTATGGTTCCTGTCCCCCTCCAATTTCCCCCAACTCCCTTCTCCTCTCCATCTCCCCATGTCCTCTGTGTTATTCCTTATGCTCCACAAGTAAGTGAAACCATATGATAATTGACTTTCTCTGCTTGACTTATTTCACTGAGGGGCTCCATTTTTTTTTTAAAGATTTTATTTATTTATTTGACAGAGATCACAAGTAGGCAGAGAGGCAGGCAGAGAGAGAGGAGGAAGCAGGCTCCTTGCTGAGCAGAGAGCCCAATGTGGGGCTCGATCCCAGGACTTTGGGATCATGACCTGAGCCGAAGGCAGAGGCTTTAACCCACTGAGCCACCCAGGCGCCCCCATTTATTTTATTTTATTTTATTTTATTTTATTTTATTTTATTTATTTATTTGTCAGAGAGAGAGAACGAGAGAGAGAGCACAAGCAGGCAGGCAGAATGACAGACAGAGGCAGAGGGAGAAGCAGGCTCCCCGCTGAGCAAGGACAGGGGCTCCAATTTTAGAAAGGCTCCTTCTCTGCCATTTTTCCCATGTTCCATATTTTGCCTCTGAATAAGCCAAAGAAACTATGTTCCCACTTCAGGGGAGAAGCAAAAAAAGTTATTCATTCTCTGAGTTTTGTCCTTGGCCCCAAACACCTGATAACACCTAAGAAGAACAGATCCCAAACATTCTCCAGAACACTAGCTTCAAACTCAAGTTAGGCTCATGCTGCCTTTGGTAGGGAACAATCCATCCTTCACCTGACACTCACCTTCGACTGGACCCTACCTGGATCCCTGGAGGGACAGGTACCCTAGATCTTTTCCTAATATAAACCCCTTCCCTTTCCTTTCCAAGTCTCCCAGATGTTCTGTCTGCTATTCTCTATCTGTCACTTACACTATTTAATAAACTCTGTTTTCACTTTTTTGGCTCACATTTGATTTCTATCCTTCATGAAGCCAAGGACCATCTTAGTGGGTCCCGTGGGACCCTTCCCTGGGTTCTCTGACTCAGTTTGTCTGCATCACTCCTACAGAGGGAATAATCGTTCAGTGTTAATTAGCATTATTGGTATTATTATAATAATTCTTGTGATGTCATTATAATTTAATTTTTGGTGTCGACTTTGGGGCCTTTGAAATGTATATTTGCTGTACTTTTTGGTACATATCAACTTCTCTGACATCACCTGCATTTCAAAAATATGTTTACTAAGGCTCTATTATGAGTTAGATACTTTGAAAGACTTGTGGGTAAAATAAATGTAACAATAAAACACTCCTTTCTTTACATTTAAAATCTGTAAGGGAGGACACCTGGGTGGCTCAGTTGGTTAAGGGATTGCCTTCCGCTCGGGTCATGATCCCAGAGTCCTGGGATCGAGTCCCGCATCGGGCTCCCTGCTCCTTGGAGAGTCTGCTTCTCCCTCTGACTTTCTTCCCTCTCATGCTCTCTCTCACTGTCTCTCTCTCAAATAAATACACAAAATCTAAAAAAAAAAAAAAAAAAAAATCTGGAAGGGAAACGTGTATGTGGAAGACCTTGTTAGTACTCACCATTTGGAGGTTCTCCTTGCTTTCCTGAGTATTTGGGAGATCACAGTTTCATCTGAGTCATTTTGGGGCTAAGGCAATGAAAAGTGGAAGTTTGGGTAGGAAGGCATACTAGAATCTTGTAATTGCAAAGCTTATTCAATAATGGATTACACATTGCAAAGAAAATGGCATGACATCGTGCCATAAATGCAAAAAATACATTTATGTTAGTATTAAAAATACTATTTCTTAGAGTAGCAACTTTACCTCTCTTACATAAAATAGAACACTGTAAATCTTCAGTTTCACAAAATGTCACTAGGAATATTTTCTAAAATTTCAAATAAAATGAATTTTATAGAACTCTCAGAAATATTTTATAATATCTTTAGAATGAAATCAATTTCATTACATTTACAGAATCTGTGAAAAAGAATGTCATCTTGTTCATGAAACACAGGAACTCAAAACCACATTTTCTGTTATTTACTGAAACAAAAGGAAAATTATAGAAATATGTGTATCTATTTTCAGTCATAGAATTTAATAATATAATTTCATTTAAAAAACACGTTTATGTTTCTCAAGATATTTGACTCAAATGTTTATTATAACCTTCATGATCTTATCCTTATATATGGGTCAACGATTTATGGCCAACCGCTTATTTTTATAAATAAAGTTTTATTGGAATACAGTCATGACAATTTATTTACATATTATTTATGGCTGCTTTTACTACAACTTCAGAGGTGAATATCTGTTAGACAGTGTATGTTCCAAAAAGCTAAAAGTATTTACTATGTGACCCTTAATGAGAAAAATTTGCTAAACCCTGCTTATAGTTATTTTTATTAATTTATCAACTTTTAAGTATTTTTAATTTAACTCAGAGTTAAATGCACTGAAACAGAAACCTATACCTTTCAGTGTATTAGGGAATTTTAAACAGAAAAGTTTTTTTTTTTAAGATTTATTTATCCATTTGACAGAGAGCAAAAGCGAGAGGCAGAGAGAGCAGCAGGCAGAAGGGAGAAAGACAAGCAGACTCCCTGCTAAGAAGGGAGTTCAAAGGGGCTCAATCCCAGGACCCTGGGACCATGACCTGAGCCAAAGGCAGATGCTTAACTGACTGAGCCACCCAGGTGCCCTGGAAAAGTACTTTTCAAAAATAAACTCTACTCCCAGCATGGGGCTTGAACTCATGACCCTGAGATTACAAGTCACATGCTTACCTACTGAGCTGTCCAGGCACCCCTAAGAAGTATTTAATTCAAATGATAAAGTATCCACAAAATTGTTGAAAGAGCTGAAAGGGGCCAAATCTAGGTTGGGGCTCTTGGAATGTCTCCCACAACAATTCAGAAATGAACTTCCTGGGGACCTACCACCTCTAAGGTCTTCCCTGGAGGGATCTGGGCCCAAAGAAACAGGCCCAGGCCTCTGCCTCTTCAACTGATTCTCTCATCCAGGGACCTGAAGAATGAACACCATTCTCCAGACCTTTGAGGCAGGAAAGGTGTAAAGCTCCATGTAGCTGCTTGCCTGAAGCTCTGGGCAAGGACACCAGGAGGACAGCCTCTATCACATGTCCACCTTCTGATTGGTGAAAGAATTTTTCCAGCTGGAGACTTTGTACCCAGCCTCAATCTCCGAGGAGGTTTGGAAAATGTTAAATGTAGTTTTTTTATTTGTTTATTGTTTGCTTTCACTCTCCTTCTAGAAGAAGGGTGGGATGAACAGACATCGAATGAGATAACATAGAGAACTAATCTGATAACATAATAAAAATAATGGTAATGCTGATTAAAATTATGTAATTAGAGGATAACTATTACAAGTTATTTAGAAAGCATATCTACACACACAGATTTATACATACACACATCTACATCTATATATGGTGAAATGCTAATTAGTATTCCACCGGCAGGGATCGCAATCATATTTTCTGGTTAACATACTGCTTTTTTTTCAGTTAACTTATTGCTTTTAGCAGACAACAGATTAAAATCTCAAAGCAAAGGGAGAATTTATGTGAACTTAAAGTTATCCCAGGCAATTTGACACTTTTAATGTTTCTCCTTTCTTTTTTTTCTTACCCCATATTCTTTCAATGCCGCCTCCACTGAAAATTATACATATATAATAGCATAAAAGTAAATACCCCAAAATATTTATAACGGTTTCTCCTATGTGGTGAGATTATTGCTGGTTTTCATGTATCTTTCAACATTATGACACAAAAACATATGTTTAATCGTGTTGTTTATATAGATAAGAGTAGTTTTCATTGGGTTAAAATTAAAACTTAATTTGGTCAATACCAAAGTTGTGTTCCAGAATTGTACCATTTTGCCTTTCTATTAGCAGTTCATGGAAGCAAGGACCTGTTTCCTTAAACCTTTATCACTTTTAAGTTTGTTCTGCTATTTTTAACTTTGCCATTAAATAATTACAATTTTTTTCTTGTGAATATGTTTTATGCATTTCGTTGATTGTAGGTTAGGTTAACGTAAACTTCTCAGTTTGTTGGTAATTTACATTAATTTATGAATCTCTTACCCATTGCATAGTCTTTTGAAATTTTTTTTTCTTATTGATTTTATGAGAACTTATATACGGAGAACCATGATTTCTTATGTTTTGATTATTATTATAATTATTTCCTTTTTTTGCATTTGATTATGCTTGTTGTGGTATTTTTATTACATGATTTTTAAAAACTTTTATACAGTCAGAACTTTTTTTTTTTTAGAACCATCAATCCTTTATGATTGTTTTTTCTGCTTCTTTTTTGGTTCAAAGAATCTTTCTCAACTATCATATAAACAATATTTTAGTAAGGAAAATGATAAGAAAAGCCACAGAGTATGAGAAAAATACTTGGATCTACCTAACATGAAAAAAATGTGATATCCAGACCACATGAAATATTCCTACAAAATAAGAGGTATAAAAGAATAGAAGATATTCTAGTTCAATAATTTCATTTTTAAGTATATACTTGTATTAGTCAAAGTTCTACGAAGAGACAGAACCTGTAGGAGATATCCCTCTTTATATAAATGTAGATATAGATAGATAAAGGAGATTCACTAAGAGAAATTGGCTCATGTGATTAGGAAAGCTGAAGAGTCCCATGATCCGGCATCTACAAACTAGAGTTCCAGCAAAGCCAGGGGCATAATTTAGCCTAAGTCTGAAGGCCTGAGAATGGGAGCAGCCACTTGTGCAAATACTATTCAGGCCTCCAGGGGATTAGCCCCTGTCCTGCTGATACTCTGAGGTGGGCAATTTACTTTACTGAGTCCACAACTCAAATGCTAATCTCAAACAGCAGAGATACTCACACAGACACACCTGGAAATATTGTTTAATCTGGGCACCCGAGGCCCAGGCTGGCCAAGTTGACACATAAAATTAACCATCCCAACACCTCAAAGAAATCCTTGCACATATGCAGGAAGAGATGTAACTAAACCTAATCTTCAAATAAATGTTTTTGTAACAGGCCCAGTTGGAAACAACTCAAACATCTATTAGGAATAAAATGAATAGATACTGTGGTACACTGATTCCCAAACCCTCCCTTTCTTTCTTTTCTTCCTTTCTTTCTTTTTTTTCTTTTCTTTTCTTTTTTTTTTCTTTTTCCTTTCCTTTTCTTTCTTTCTTTCTTTCTTTCTTTCTTTCTTTCTTTCTTTCTTT